>NC_138078.1:93439645-93599645 GCF_964212035.1 Myotis nattereri
ACGATACAAGGTACTTCTCTCTGAATTTCCTTACTGTCAGCACAACAAGTGTGTCTATTTTGACATTAACATTTGAATATTAAGTAACAAATGGAATAAGAATTGATTCTTATATAAACAAAATCAAATAAAAACTTGGCCTTTTCCTGTATCAATAGCAGGTAAGGAATTCAAGTCAATATCTACAAATTGGGAAAGATTTTCCTTGTTCACTCACTTGCATTGAAATAAGCAACCATACTTTTCACAATTTTTGTTGTCCTGCAAAGTATGTTGTCTGTGTTCCTGCTCTGATTCTCCTTGAACTGATCTACTTTATTCCAAAGGAAAGAAAAATTAGATAAAGGAATAAATATTTTTCCAGTTATAAATAACCAAAAGAAATCCAACCTTAACATTTTATTCAAACCTGCAACACATTTATTTAATAAATTCTCTGTGCCAAGTGTTATGTTAGGTGCTAATAATACAACAGTGAATAAAACAAACACAGTCTCTGCTCTCATAGAACTCAATTAGACACAAAAAAGGTTAGGGAGGGAGATAGGAAGTGTGGTGAAGAATGAGACTAACATCCTTTGACTGGAAAAGTAGAAAAGATAGAATCGAGGAGAAACTTGTACAGTCCCATGAAAAACAAAGGGTCAAGTAAAAGAAGATGTAGGCATGCAATTCTATATCCAGAGAAAGAGGCCTGGCATGCTATGGTATTTAGGGTCAAAGATGTTAAAAATGGCCTCTTACTCTTTTGCTCACCAGCGTGGACAGTAAGCCAACTCTGGGCTTCAAAGGAATGAGCTTCATTAATAGTCCATGTACTACATGAAACTCTACCTTTCAAACATGAAAAGGGAAAACCACAATTTGAAGGCTACAATTTAATTTTTGTTTTACTTTTTTAAAATTGATTTTATTGGGGTGATGTTGGTTTGCAAAACCATTCAGGTTTCAAGTATACAACGCAATAAAACACCATCTGCACACTGCATCATGTGTCCCACCCAAAACAAAGCCTTTCTGTCCCCCTTTCTCCCCCTTTATCCCTTTTCACTTAGCCACCACCCCCTTTCCCTCTGGGTATCACCACACTGTTGTCTGTATCTATGTGTTATGATAAATGGACAATCAATGTGTCCATGCTGCCTGTCACTACTTGAGCCAATTAAGCAGAGACAGCATTGACTCATATACTAGTATGATCATTTATTCCAATACTGCCAGCAATATGGGAGAGCAGCGGGTCATACACAAAAATCTGCTCTGCACCCCACCATAAGCCAATTGCTTATATTGGGTAGAAGTACAAAGATTACATGGGGAAGTAGCCAAAGAGTATGCCAAATGGGCAGTTAACAGGTAAGCAGAGAGCTGGGGATCTTCACAGGGCTAGTGATATGCAAGGGCTGGGGGTCTTCAAAGGGCTGGCGATTCTGGTTCCTGCAACAAATTTGTTAATCTTTCCATGATAATAGGCAGCTCCCTGATAAGGAGGATGGGATGCATTTCCAGGTGAGCTCCCAAGTCCCCAGTGCAGCTGTCAGCCAGGTTAGAATGTGCCTTCTTAATCAGAATAAATCACAGTTAACAGGGCATGCTTAATACTTTTTACAATTTTAGCTGGTTCCCCAACATGCTATTTCTGCCCCTATCATTATATATATTTTTGGTTAATCCCTTCACCTTCTTTCATCCAGTCTCCAAAACCCTCTCCCCTCTGACAGCTGTCAAGACTGTTCCATATATCCATGCTTTTGTTACTATTTTGCTGGTCAGTGTATGTTGTTCATTAGATTCCATATATAAGTGAGGCTGTATGGTATTTGTCTTTCTCTGGATGGCTTATTTCAATTAGCATAATACTCTCCAGGCCAATCTATGTTGTCACAAAAGGTAAGATTTCCTTCCTCCCCCCCCCCCCCCCCCGCCCAGCTGTGTAGTATTCCATTGTGTAAATGTACCACAGCTTTTTTATTCAGTCATCTACTGATGGGCACTTGGACTGTTTTTAGATCTTGGCTATTGTAAATAATGCTGCTATAAACATAGGGGTGCATATGTTCTTCCAAATTAGTGTTTTGGGTTTCTTAAAATATATTCCCAGAAGTGGGATTGCTGGGCCAAAAGGCAGCTCTATTTTTGATTTTTGAGAAAACTTCATACTGCTTTTCACAGTGGCTGCACAGTCTGCATTCCTATCAACAAGGCATGAGGGTTCCCTTTTCTTCACATCCTCTCCAGCACTGTTGGTTTATTGATGATAGCAATTCTGGAAGTTGTGAGGTGATACCTCATTGTGGTTTTAATTTGCATCTCTCCGATGATCAGTGACATTGAGGATTTTTTCATATGTCTATTGGCCATCTGTATGTCCTCTTTGGAGATATGGCTATTCATCTCCTTTGCCTATTTTTTAATTGGGTTGTCTTCCTGGTATTGAGTTGTATATGTTCTTTATATATTTTTCAAAATTAACCCTTTATGAGATGTATCATTGGCAAATATGTTCTCCCATTCAGTGGGTTCCCTTCTCATTTTGTTGATGGTTTCTTTTGCTGTGCAAAAGCTTTTTAGTTTGATGTAGTCCCATTTGTTTATATTTTCCTTTGTTTCCCTTGCCTGAGGTGATATGTCAGCAAAAATATTGCTACAAGTTATGTTTGAGATTTTGCTGCCTATGGTTTCTTCTAGAATGTTAAGGTTTCATGACTTACATTTAAGTTTTTTATCCATTTTGAGTTTATTCTTATGTATGGTGTAATTTTGTTGTCTAGTTTCATTTTTTTGCATGTACCTAATTTTCCCAGCACCATTTATTGAAGAGACTATCTTTACTCCATTGTACGCCCTTGCCTCCTTTGGCAAATATTAATTGAGCATAATGACTTGGGCCAATTTCTGGGTTCTCTGTTCTGTTCCATTGATCTATATGCCTATTCTTGTGCCAGTACCGAGTTGTTTTGTCTACAATAACTATAATATAATTTGATATCTGGTATTATGATTCCTCTTACTTTGTTCTTTCTCAAGGTTGCTGTGACTGTTTGGGGTCTTTTGTGGTTCCATATACATTTTTGGAGTACTTGTTCTAGATCTGTGAAATATGCCATTGGTATTTTAATGTGAATTGTGTTGAATCTATGGATTGCATTGGGTAGTATGGATATTTTAATTATGTTAATTATTCCAATTCATGAACACAGTATATTCTCCCACTTGTTTGTATTGTCCACTTTTTCTTTGTTCAATGTCTTGTAGTTTTCCAAATACAGGTCTTTTACCTCCTTGGTTAAGTTTATCCTTAGGTATCTTATTTTTGTTGTTGCAATGTAAACGGGATTGATTTCTTTTAGTTTATCTTCCTGAGAGTTCATTGTTGGTATATAAAAATGTCACCAATTTCTGAATATTAATTTTGTATCCTTCTCCTTTGCTGAATTCATTTAATAGATCTATTAGTTTTTGGTGGAGTCTTTAGGGTTTTCTATGTACAATATAATGTCATCATGCAAATAATGACAGTTTTACTTTCTACTTTCTGATTTGAATGCCTTTTATTTCTTCTTATCTTATTGCTGTGGCTAGGTCTTCCAGCACTATGTTGAATAAAAGTGGTGGAAGTGGACACCCTTGTCTTGTTCCTGTTCTTAAGGGAAATGCTTTTAGTTTTTGCCCATTGAGTATGATGTTGGTTGTGGGTTTGTTATATGTAGCCTTTATTATGTTGAGGTATGATCCCTCTATTCCCACTTTGCTGTGTTTTTATCATAAATAGGTGCTGAATTTTATCAAATACTTTTCAGTGTCTGTTGATATGATCATGTGATTTTTATCCTTATTTTGTTTATGTGATGTATCATGTTTATTGGTTTGTGAATATTGTACTAACCTTGCATCCCTGGAATAAATCCAACTTGATAATTGAATATGATCTTTTTAATATATTGCTGTATCCAATATGCTAATATTTTGTTGAGGATTTTAGCATCTTTGTTCATCAGGAATATTGGCCTATTATTTTTTTCTTTTTAGTGTCTTTATCTGATTTTGGAATTAGGATAATGCTGGCCTCATAAAAAGAGCTTAGAAGTCTTCCCTCCTCTTGAATTTTTTGGGATCCTTTGAGAAAGATAGGTGTTAGTTCTTTGAATGTTTGGTAAAATTTGCCTGTGAAGACATCTGGTCTAGAACTTCTGTTTGCTGAGAGTTGTTTTTTTTTTTTAACTCTCACTCATGGACATGTTTATTGATTTTAGAGAGAGAGGGGAGGAGAGGAGAGAGCTATAGAAACATCAATGTGGGATAGAAACAAGGATTGGTTGACTCACATACACAACCAGATAGGGGATTGAACCCATAACCTAGGTATGTTCCCTAATTTGGAATTGAACTCACAATCATTTTGGTGAACAGGATGATGTTCTAACTATCTGAGCTATCTTGTCAGGGTTGCCAGGAGTTTATTATTATTATTATTATTATTATTATTATTATTATTATTGCTTCAATTTCATTAGTTGTTATAGGTCTATTCAGGTTTTCTGATTCTTTCTGATTCAGTTTTGGAAGATTGTATATTTCTAGGAATTTATCTATTTTGTGAGGGTTACAAGTTAAAAACAAATAAGCCAGCTGATATTTGAAAATGTATAGATGCTCTAATTCTATGTGATGACTTGAGCTCACATGTAGAGACACTTAAAATACAGAAGGGAAATGTGGCCCTTGCAATCAAAGTTCTCTTCCATGTGTCCAAATGTGCCAGATATCAATTGTATGGGCTCTCATTGATTTAAAAGCTGAAATCAGCCCAATTAACAAAAAATGTTAACAGAAACATAATCATTGTTCTATATGCAGATGATATTATAACAAGGTAGGAGTTGTCTTAGTAAACCAATGTCTTAACTAATTATTATGAGGAAATAGGCCTACATATCAAGTTTTCTAAAAACAAATTTATAATTTTCAGTAGCTGTCCCCAGCTTTTTATTGGTGAATAGAAGAAATTATTTTGTAGGGAACATAGCACAGGATATATTCTGCAGCAAGTGTATCTGGGAAGACATAAGTAAGTTCCATCTCTCAAAGCCAGGTTTTTATGGGGCCTTACCTAATTTGTGTGTGTATGTGTTTTTGCTGTTATTGTCTGTTTATCTTCTGTTTGTTTTAGTAGCTAAGATGGTTATAGCTACTTTGAAATATTTCCAGGTTAAAAATATTTTAATGCCATTGTTTATGATGTGGGTTTTGATCACCTGTTTGTCTCAATGTTAAAGAAAACCTAAAATAACTATCTGAAAAAAATCTTGGCCCAGTCCACAGGCAGCCATACCTCCAACAATAATAGCTATACCTTATTGAGCCCTCTACAAAATACTTTAGATGTCTTTTTTCATTTAACCCTCATGTCAGTCTTTTGAGGTAGAAGCAACTATTATCCCTCAGTTCCAGGCTGGACCACATGCCATTGCTGATCACATCAGTTTGAACTTGAAGATGTCAATCCTGTTTTAGTTCAGCTGACTGCTAAAGTGGCAGAGAGGAGCTACATCCAGATGTTTGTTAAGGAGGGTGGGCAGAACCTCAGCCATTGTAGCTCACTACTTATCAGACACTCCACTGAGAAAAGCAGTGGCTATGGAGGATAATCTGAATGGAGTGTAGTCCTTTCATTCCCTAGTCATCACCAAACATTTTAGATGTGCAACCCTACCAGTTAAATACTGTGTTGGAGCCCTGCCTCCCTGCCCCATGACCTTGCTGCTCAAAGTGTGGTCTAAGAACAAGCAGCATCACGATCCTCCAGGAAAGCTAGTTAGAAATGTAGAATCTCAGGTCTAGCCCTAGAACTACTGAATCAGACACTGCACTTTAACAAGATCCCAGGTTGATGTGTACACACACTAAAATTTGAGTAGATTTGTTGTATGTAATTATGTAAAAATGTATTAAAATATATAATAGACTTGTTTAAAATATTAATGTTATATTCATGTACTGTCGTATTAAGATATATACATTACAAAGCATGCATAATAGAACATTTAAAAGTATGAAATAACTATGAAATAATGTTTTAAAATAAATTTTAAATTTTGATTTATATATAGATTTATTTTTTATTTGATAGATATTATTAATATCTTAGTGAGAACAATGTAATTAAATATGCCTCATTAATTTTAAAATGATGGTTTAACAGTTTGGAATACTACTGAGTTCAGTTTCAGCTCACACTTGGCTCCAATGGATGTCATAGGTGTAAACAATAACTCGCCAAGATTGCACATTTAAATGGCTGCAGCACAACCTTAGCTGTGCTGAGTAAATCATGTTACTAATTTTTCATTCTCACTCTGCAGTTACACAAAGGTTTCTGTTAAAATTCAGTTATTCAATTTCCACTTTCCCTGACATCAATCAGTGGCTCTTGCAAACTAAAGTATCTTTAAAAGTGAGTTCAAGAATTATTTTAGGCAAGTTTAAAATGTCCTGTTATTTATTTTTTTTACAACTAGTTAGGCAAATAGGTGACACACATAGTTCTCAGCAACAAAATCACAAGATGATGATAGCATTTTCAAATATCTGTTTTCAAATTGCTCTATGGCATTTCTTTTAAAAAGCACTTATTTTCTCACCCATTGTTAAAAAGGAATCTTTTCTTGACAAATAGACTGAGTGATAACACCAGATTCCATCTTTATATTAAATATTAATAAACATTTTTCTTATTTTACAATTAAAAATTGCTATAAATATTAGTTCTGATGAATCATGTTGCAGTCTCATAGAGTAAACACCTCCTACAGTTAGAGACCATAAGAACTGTGTAGCAGTTTTTCCAAACCATTCTGAGTCTGAAAATCTTTCTAAGGTAAAAACTGTTCTTAGGTCTCCACCATGACAGTTACTGTACTTTTTAAATCCATTGGTTGAGAAAACATTTAAAATCTATTAATTCAGTAAAATTCTTTTAAAACTTTTAAAAATATATTTTTATTGATTTCAGAGAGGAAGGGAGAGGGAGAGAGAGATAGAAACATCAATGATAAGAGAAAAACCATCAAAGGCGGGATCGAGCCCACAACCTGGGCATGTGCCTTTGACCAGAATCAAATCTGGGACCCTTCAGTCTGCAGGCCAACGCTCTATCCACTGAGTCAAGGGCTTAAAACTTTTTCTTATTGAAAGTTTCGAATATATACAAAAGTCGAGAATGGTGTAATCAACTCCATGTACTCATCACTCAATTTCAACAATAATTAATATTCAATGACACTTTATTTTAAGTCATTTTCTACATACATGAAGATACATCATTCATTCATTCTAATGACAATCCTTGATGTTCAGATAAATATGGTGACTCCTTTCAGAAATGCCTTCATTTTCTACCCCATCCCCAAACAGACAGAGGAGCAAATCTTTGAGAATCGATCCATTTTAGAGTGTAAAATTGCTTCATGATTTAAGGCAGACCAACAGGTGGCAACATGCTTGAATTGCTTCATATTGGCCCCTGTGAAATAATTTCTAATGAATTTCTCTGCTTTGTGATATCAGTGTCCTAGATTAATGGGCATGTTAAAAAAGCAGCCCTATGCAACAGTGACTGTGTTTACTATGGGCATATTTTTGTGGGAGTCATTCATCTATACTAATAAAAGGGTAATATGCTAATTAGACTGGGAGACCTTCCGGACGTCCTTCTGGACAAAGCCATGGTGGCGGGACCAAGGCAGAGGTGGTTAGAGGCGATCAGGCCAGGAGGGGAGGGCAGTTGGGGGTGATCAGGCTGGTGGGGGGGACAGTTGGGGGCAAGCAGGCTGGCAGGGAGGGACAGTTGGGGGTGATCAGGCCAGCAGGGGGGGCAGTTGGGGGCAAGCAGGCTGGCAAGGGTGGGCAGTTGGGGGGCAAGAAAGCCATCTGGGGGGCATTTGGGGGCAAGCAGGCCAGCAGGCAGAAGCAGTTAGGGCCAATTGGGCAGGCAGGCAGGCAGGCGAGTGGTTGGGAGCCAGCAGTCCACAGGGATTGGGCCTAAACTGGCAAGCAGACATCCCCTGAGGGGTCCCAGATTGGAGAGGGTGCAGGACCCCTGTGCACGAATTTCATGCACTGGGCCACTAGTTATACTATATTTATCCAGAAGGTTGCAGTGGAGACATTTTTCTGTAGTTTCAGTATCAAAAATAATTGTGCTTTATTTGAGTAGTGGGATAAGGCAGACTGTCATTATGATTGCTGATGTGTGTTTGGATTTTTTTCCGGAACACATTCATTACTTTAGTAATGTAATCCATTTATGAGTTGTTGAAACCATTCCAAAACAACCTTTTGCTTTGCTATTTCTTTTCTTTCCTCTTTCCCCTCTCATATCTATGGAAGTGGTCAGGGTGGCCAGGAATGAAAGACAAAGAAAGAAAACAGTTCTAGGTCTCTTTTTCCCCAGCCTTCATTCCAAACTCCAGAATTCAGGAACCTTTAAAACATTGGGCTTAGATGTTGTGTTTTTTTGTTTTTTGTTTTTTGTTTTTCCAGTAAGTTAATGTACTGATTCAAATATGGTGAATTAGCTTCTTCTCTCAACCAGATCTGGGCATACTTGATATTGCAACCTTAATAAGAACTCCAGGCTCTTTGTCATTTTGGTACATCAGCCTGGAAGGTACCCTGTGTAGAAGATACTTCTAAAAATAAATATAAATTTGAATTAAAATGGGTCCATGTCCAAAGCTTTTACTTTCACAGGTTAGGGAGGCTATAATAAAAGCCATAGGGGAGTTAATTCCCAGGGCTGTTTCCACCAGTTCTCCAATTATTTCAAGGAGTATCAGAAAAATGAAATAAATAAGATTTTGATGCAGTTCCAATTGTAAAGGCATATGCTATACATTTTTAGGAAAAGAGAATGAGATAAACTAAAATAAATGAAGAAATAGTGTTTGATTCTAAAATATCTGGGGATTATTAAAACATGGTTTTCAAAAGAGGGGATACATTGTAGGCTCTGCCTCATTCTCTCTGCCCTGCTTTCCTGGGCTTATAGTTGGGTACAATTATGTCCTCAGGACTGGGCTTTGCTGATACTATCCTGATACTAATAGCCCCTCCTCCATAGTGTTCTTCCAGCCTGAGCAGTCACCATTTATAGTAGTATTGTTCCCGTTTAAAATCACCACAGCAGTCACTTATTACACTAGTCTCCTTCTAGTAGTATGGCTCATAGTTGCTCTTACCACTTGGTCCCACCACTTTCTAGGTACCCTGTTTTTGTTAAATGGTGACAGGCCTTCTAATGGCTGCTTAAACCTCTCTAAAAGATTTGTTTACTGTCAGGCCCACCTTCTACACTCTGCTCATCCTACTGGCATATAAATAATTTACTTGTTTTACCAGAGAATCCTGAAATATGACTAACAACCTAGAAATATAATAACAGCAAATACATGTAGGTTCTACTATGTGCCAGCATTGTTCTTAGTGCTTCACATATATTAACTCATGTAAACCTCATAATACTTCAGAGATCAGTATTATTATTACTAGAGGCCTGGTGCATGAAAATTCGTGCATAAGGCTGGGGGAGGGGGATGTCCCTCAGCCAGGCCTGCCCCCTCTCACAGTCTGGGAGCCCTCAGGGGATGTCATAATGATGGCTTAGAACCGCTCCCCGCAGTCTGGTCTCCCTCTGCGGGAGGTGACCAGGCCGATCAGGGGAAGGTGCTGTCCCATCACCCCACTGCTGCTGCTGCTGCCATGAGCCACCACAGCTGCCTGCCCTTGGCCCTTGCAGCCTCCGTGGCTTTGTCTGGAAGGACGTCTGGCTGTCCGGTCTAATGAGCATATAATGCTTTTATTATTATAGATCGTTATTCTGATTTGAAAGTCAAAGAAACTGAGATAAAGATAGGTTAAAAATATTGTCCAAAGTTACAAGCTAAAAGGTGGAAAGACTTTAAAAACACTTTATTGAGGCCTTATTGACATACAAAAGCAATACATGTCTATATGTATAAAACCCTAATATGCAAATAGACCAAATGGCAGAACAACTGGTCAACCGAATAACTGAACAACCAGTTGCTATGATGTGCACTGACCACCAGGGGGCACGCCCAGAACATGGCGGGTGTCAGCAGCAGGCAGCAGGGCAAAGAACATGGCGGGCATCGGCTGCGGTGGGATGATGGGGCAGGTGAGCGGGGGTGCCAGACCAAGGCGGGGTGCCTGTTGTTGTCATCGGGGCAAGCTTCTGGTGGTTACCGAAAATCCTTTGTTCCCACGTGTCACAGTCCCACTTGCTGCTGGCACTGGAGCAGCTGCTTGCACCTGCTGTCAGTGCCTGGCACTGGCCTTGATCGCTCAGTGCTGTCAGTGGGTGTGAGCAGTGGTTGCCAGTCGCAATCGCCCCTCAGAGCTTCTCCATCTCCCCCTCCTCCTGAGGGAAAATCAGGGCCAGCAGCCACCTTTCTCACCTGCTGCTGGCAACAACCCTGCTCACACCTGCTGCTGGCACTGGTCCCAATCATTCTGTGCTGTCAGCGGGTGCGAGCAGGGCCAGCGGCGTCAGCACGTGGGAGAAGCTGCAGTGGGAGCGGGGCTGCTGGCAGACAGGGGACTGGGGGCCACAGTGGGAGGGGGCGCGGATGATGGGCCAAGACCCGTCCCTGTGCCCACTGCAGCCTCGTGGCCCACAGTTCCTTTCAAGGTGCACGAATTCATGCACTTGGCCCCTAGTTTAATATATTACATATTAAATGTGTTTGGAAATGTTTGGATGTATTTGGAAATAAGTATACATTGTGAAACCATAACCACTACAATGTCATAAACTTAGCCATTACCTCCAAAAGTTTTCTTCTTTACCCTTTGTTTTCCCTTTCATGTTAAGAAAACAACATATGGTAATATGTATCTTCTTAGCAAAATTTTAAGTATGCAGTGCAGTATTGCTAATCATAGGCCCTTTGTTGTAAAACAAATCTCCAGAATGTGTTTTATATAACTGAAACTCTATGCCTTTAACCAACACTCCTCAATTCCTCCTCCCCCCAACCCCTGGCAAGATTTAAAACTAGGTAGTCATATTCCAGAATCTCTGCACTTAACCACTGTTCTATATTCCTCCCATTAAAGGGACAGAATCTATCATAGGGCAGCAGGACTTTAAATTAAAGAAAACATTTTATATAACAAAACTGTCCTGTTTGTCCTGGGAGGAAGGTGTGTTGAGGACAAAATGAGAATAGTTAAGAACAGGATACTGAGGATCAGAAGAGACTAATCAGAACTTGGAACACCCAGTCCTCAATATGAGAAAGAAGCCCACAGCATAAAATTTATCATATAATGATAAATGTGCAAGTTATGTAGCCACAAAGTGAAGAACAAATTTTATCAAAAAAATCAACAGCTTTGATTTGCATTTCCCTAATAGCTAGTGAAGTTGAACATTTTTTCATATATCTGCTTGCTATTTGTATGTCTTCTCAGGAGAAGTGTCTGTTCAGGTTATCTGTCCATTTTTTGATTGGATTGTTTATTTAGTGTTGAGTTGTATAAGTTTTTCTGTATTTTGGATATCAACCCTTTGTCGGAGCTGTTGTTTGCAAATATCTTCTCCCATTCAGTTGGTGTCATCCCAATAAATTTACTTATATTTTTAAAAATCTTTATTGTTGAGAGTATTACAGCTGTCTCACCTCCCCAGCCCCCTCCATATTGCCTCCTCCACCCAGATCCTGCCCCAACCCAGGCCTTTACCACCCTTATTGTCTGTACCCATGGATAATGCACATATAAGTTCTTTGGTTAGTTTCTTCCCGTCCCCACTTCCCTGAGATTCCTCTGTCTGTTCCATGTTTCCATACCTCTGCTTCTATTTTATTCATCAGTTTTTGTTCATTAGATTCTTTGTTCTTTTATTTTGATTTTTAGATTCAGTTGTTGGTAGATATGTATTATTTGCCATTTTATTGTTCATATTTTTAATCTTTTTTTTTTCTTATTCTTAATCTTAAAGAAGACCCTTCAACATTTCATGTACAACAGTTTGGTGCTGATAAACTCTTTTAGCTTTTTCTTGTCTGGGAAGCTCTGTATCTGTCCTTCAATTCTAAATGATAGATTTTCTGGGTAGAGTAATCTTGGTTGTAGATCCTTGCTATTCATCACTTTGAATATTTCTTGCCACTTTCTTCTGGCCTGCAACGTTTCTGTTGAGAAATCAGTTGACAGTCATATCAGTGCTCCCTTGTAGGTAACTTTTAAGATTCTTTCTTTGTCTTTAACCCTTGGCATTTTAATTATGAGGTATCTTGGTGTGGGCCTCTTTGGGTTCATCTTGTTTGGGACTCTCTGCACTTCCTGGACTTGTAAGTCAATTTATTTCACTAGGTAGGGGAAATTTTCTGTCATTATTTCTTTAAGTAGGCTCGCAATTTCTTGCTTCCTCTCTTCTCCTTCTGTCCGCCCCCTCCCCCCCACATGAGGAGAATATTGGTAGGCTTGAAGTTGTCCCAGAGGGTCCTTACACTATCTTCATATTTTTGGATTCTTTTTCCTTTTTGCTCTTCTGATTGGGAGTTCTTTGTTTCCTTATATTCCAAATAACTTAATTCTTGGCATCCTCCACTCTACTGTTGATTCCCTGTAAATTACTTTTCATTTCAGTTAGCGCATCCTTCATTTCTGACTGGTCCTTTTTTATGTCTTTGATGTTCTCACTAATTTCCTTGAAATTCTAACTAAGTTCCTTGACATTCCCGCTAAATTCCTTGAAGCATTCGTTAACTTTCTTAAACATCATTATAACCATTGTTTTGAACTCTGTATCTAGTAGTTTTCTTGCTTCCATTTCATTTAGTTCTTTTTCTGGAGATTTCTTCTGTTCTTTCTTTTGTGATATGTTTCTTTGTTTCTGCATTTTTGGTGCTTCCCTGTGTTTGTTTGTATTTATTAGGTAAAGCTTCTATGTCTCCTGGAATTAGTGGAGTGGCCTTGTGTAATAGGTGTCCTGTACGGCCCAGTGGCTCAAACTTCCCAGTAACCTGAGCTGGGCACTCTAGGTGCACCCCTGTGTGGGCTGTGTACACTGTCCTGTTGTAGTTGAGCCTTGATGGCTATTGGTGTCACTGGGAGAAATTGACCCCAGGCCAATTGACTGTGACTACAGCAAAAGAGCTGCCTTGCATGAGCTACCTCTATGGAGCAGGACTTGCTTTAATGGGGCTTTGGTGCTCACCGAGTCTGCTCCTTGAGCATGTCACTAATGGATGTGTTAGAGTTATAGTCTGGCATTGTCTGATGCTGTTCACAGGGTGCACTGGCTCTGGGGCCTCCCAGGAGGTACAAAGTCAGCCACTACCTGTGCCCTGCCTGGGTCCACCCAGCACTAGCTATAGAGTGATCTCTAGATGGCTGCTACTTGTGTTGGACTTGGAGATACCCAGGAGAGGCCAAGCTGTGAACCTTGGCAAGCTGCTGCTAGTGCAGGGCTGGGCCACTTATTGAGAGGTATGGGGCATGCTGAGTCCAGCTGCTACTTGTTTGAGAGATTTTAGGAAAGTATGAAGCCTGAACCAGGACAGGCCATTCATTATGATAAAGCTACTGAAAACAGTTTGGGTGGGACTGCAAATTGGGTGGAGCAGGATCTCAGGGAATCACCAGGGTGGGGCTAACAGTGTGGGCCAGGTTGATGGTGACTCAGCTATGGTTTTGCCAGTTGGCAGTATGGTGGCGGAGGTCTCAACAAAGGAATAGTGACCTTTGCCAGCACTTTTGTTTGGGAGAAAGCTGCCCCCCAGTTCTTGCCCTAATGCCAGACAATTTAGTTCCCCCCTATATGTCCTTAGATCCTTTCAAGCTGTTGCCCCAGCGCTGTAGCTCAGAGGAAATGAGTCCTAGTAAGTACATTCCCAGGCCCTTTAAGAGGAGCTACCTGAGCCTCTGATTGTCTCTGTGTCACTCAGCCACAATCCCTGCTGGTTTTTACAGCCCAAAGTTACAGGTATTTCTCTTCCTGGTACTAGAACCCTGGACTGATGGTTTCTGTGTGGGGCTGGGACGCTTGCTCCTCATAGGAGACCTCCTCAGCCAAGATATCCCTCCCAATTAAAAACATGCCACATGTGGGTGTTGGATCCCATTCCATGCCTCTACCCTTCCTACTCATCTCAATGTGGTTTCTTCTTTAATTCTGTAGTTGTAGGGATTTCATTCTACTTGTTTCAGGTGGTTCTGAATGATGGTTGTCCTGTATTTTAGCTGTAATTTTGACGTGGTTGTGGGAGGATGTTTACCTACACCAACATCTTGGTTCCTCCACTCCAATAAATTAAATTAAAAAAATAAATTGTGAAAAATAAAGTTAAAATACATAATACTTTAAGTACTAGTACATAATTTACAAGGATACCAGCATGTTTAAAGACTATATTAAATACATTGGAGTGGGTGCCTGATGTGTGAGTGGAAAAAGGGAGGATGGACCATGGAAGAAAGAAAAAGAGATGAGGAGAGAGAGAGAGAGAGAGAGAGAGAGAGAGAGAGAGAGAGAGAGAGAGAGAGAGACCTTGCTTGGAATGATGATGAAAATTTACTGATAACTGAGGAGTGTGATCAACTTAATTCTCAGCCACCTGAAGCCCAAATTAAACAAATAAGTAGTTGCCCTACAATAGAAGCCTTTGCTCTTGAAGTTGCTCATAATTTTTCTGGTTGGATATATAAAGTTTCTGATACATCTCAAGGGCAAGCAGGATTAAAATATAGGAGATGGCTGCATGGAAAGGCACCTTATGTAGCCTTTGCTTTACTGGGAAATAATGAGGCTATTCTTGCCTTTCCTTTTCTTTGAAGTTAGATGTGGAAATAAATCCAGGCTGTGAGTGCATGATAGATTACTTTTATGGAGATATAAATCACATGCAAACTGACCCATTTAAAGTGTACAAGTCATTGGGTTTCAGCATGTTCACAGAGTTCTGCAACCATCTCCACAATCAATATTAAAACATTTTTATCACCCCCACAAGAAACCCCATATTCATTAGCAGTCACTCCCCATTCTCTCACTCTCTCCCTCCCAGCCCCAGGCAACCACTAATCTACTTTCTGCTTCTAAGAACTGTCTGTTCTGAACTGTTAATTTAAACAGCACCATGAAATATGTGGTATTTTGTGACTGGCTTCTTTCCCTTAGCAAAACATTTTTAAGTTTAATCCATGTTGTAACATATATAAGTACTGTGTTTCTTTTTATTGACAAATATATCTTCCAATTGCTAAACAATATATCCAATTACCAAATAATATATATAAGGTGGGGCAAAAGTAGGTTTATAGTTGTGAGTTCAGAAAACAGAGTTTATTCTTGTATTATTATTTATTAATTATTGTATTATTTTCTTTTTTTCATATTTTTTTATTATTAGTTAAGGTATTACAAATGTGTCCTCATCCCCCCCCCCATTGACCCCCAACCTCCCCCCCCAAAAACTCATGCTCCCATCCCCCTGTTGTCCATGTCCATTGGTTTGGCTTATATACATGTATACAAGTCCTTCTGTTGATCTCTTCCCCTTACCCCCGCCCTCCCCTACTTTCCTTCTGGGGATTGATAGCCTGATGGCTGTTTCTCAGTCTTTGGGTCTGTCCCTTTTCATCAGTCTACGTTGTTCTCTATAATCCACAAATGAGTGAGATCATGTGGTATTTATCTTTCTCTGACTGGCTTATTTCACTTAGCATAATGCTCTCCAGTTCCATCCATGCTGTTGCAAAAGGCAAGAGTTCCTCTTTTTTTACCGCAGCATAGTATTCCATTGTGTATATGTACCACAGTTTTCTAATCCACTCATCTGCTGATGGGCACTTAGGCTGTTTCCAAATCTTAGCTATGGTGAATTGTGCTGCTATGAACATAGGGGTGCATATATCCTTTCTAATTGGCATTTCTGGTTTCTTGGGATATATTCCTAGGAGTGGGATCACAGGGTCAAATGGGAGTTCCATTTTTAGTCTTCTGAGGTAGCTCCATACTGTTCTCCACAGTGGCTGCACCAGTCTGCATTCCCACCAGCAGTGCAGAAGGGTTCCTTTTTCTCCACATCCTCTCCAACACTTGTTGTTTGTTGATTTGTTGATGATAGCTATTCTGACAGGTGTGAGATGATAACGCATTGTCGTTTTGATTTGCATCTCTCGTATAATTAGTGACTTTGAGCAGGTTTTCATATGTCTTTCTGCCTTCTGTATGTCCTCTTTCGAAAAGTGTCTATCTAGGTCCGTTGCCCATTTTTTTATTGGATTGTTTATCTTCCTTTTGTTAAGTTTCATGAGATCCCTGTATATGTTGGAAATTAAACCCTTATCGGTGGTATCATTGGTAAATATGTTCTCCCATGTAGTGGGTCTTCTTGTTGTTTTTTTGATGGTTTCCTTTGCTGTGCAAAAGCTTTTTATTTTGATGTAGTGTATTATTTTCTATGAACAACTGTAAATGTACTTTTGCCCTACCCTGTATTCCTTTGTATGGATATACACATTTTAGCTATTCTTCAGTTATAGACACTTGTTTGTTTTTCACTTTTTGGCTATTATAAACATTGCTGCAATAAACATTTCTATTGTACATTCCATATCCAAGTTTTTGTGAGAACACATGTCTGCAATTCTTGGGTATATACCTAGACGTAGAACTAGTAAGTCATTTGATAATTCTGTTTATATTTTTGAGGCACTGACAGACTGTTTTCCACACTGGATACAGTACTCTACATTCCCAACAGCACTGTATGAAGTTTCTGATTTCTTCACATCCTCCTCAACATTTATTATCTGAATTTTTTTAATAGCCATCCTAGTGAGTATGAAGTGATATTTCATTATGGGTTTGATTTGCACTTTTTTGATGACTAGTGATGTTGAACATCTTCTCTTGTACTTGTTGGCCATTTATATATCTTTTTTTTATTGCTTACAGTATTACAAAGGGTATTACATATGTGCCCATTTTATCCCCCCGCCCTAGACAGTCCCCTAGCCTCCCCTATCCCCCAATGTCTTATGTCCACTGGTTATGCTTATATGCATGCATACAAGTCCTTTAGTTGATCTCTTACCCCCCTACCTCCTGCCCCCCAACCCTCCCCGGCCTTCCCGCTGCAGTTTGACAATCTGTTTGAGGCAGCTCTGCCTCTGTATCTATTATTGTTCAAAAGTTTATAATGGTCTCTATTATCCATGAATGAGTGAGATCATGTGGTATTTTTCCTTCATTGACTGGCTTATTTCACTTAGCATAATGCTCTCCAGTTACATCTACACGATGGAATACTATGCTGCTCTAAAAAGGAAGGAACTCTTACCATTTATATATCTTTAGAGAAATATCTATTTGGATCCTTTGCCCATTTTAGGGGGGTTATTTGTCTTTTTATTATTGTTCTGTAAGATTACTTTATATATTTTTGCTATAAGTCCCTTATCAGATACATGATTTTCAAATATTTTCTCCCATTCTGTGGATTGCCTTTTCACTATCTTGATGGTAGCTTTGAAGCAAAATAAAGTCTTAAATTTTGAAGAAGTCTAATTCATCTAATGTTCTTTTATTGCTCTTGCTTTTGTTAGCACATCTAATAAACCATTCCATAATCCAAGGTCACAGATTATCCCTTATGTTTTCTCCTAAAAGTTTTTAGTTTTAACTTACATTTATATCTATGATCCATTTTAATTTAATTTTTTTGTATATTCTGTGAGGCAGGGGTACAATTTTATTATTTTTCATGTAAGTATCCATTTGTACCAGCACCATTTGTTGAAAAGACCATTTTTCCCCATTAAATTATCCAAGCACCCTTGTTGAAAATCAATTCACCATAAGTATAAGGATATATTTCTAGGTTCTCAGTTCCAGTCCATTGATCTATTGTTATGTACTTACCACACTCTCTTTATTACTGTAGCTTTGTAGTAAGTTTTGAAATTGGGGCATATGAGTCATCCAAATATTTTTTTTCTTTTTCAAGATTTTTAAAAGCTATTTTAGGTCCCTTGCACTTAGTATCAGTTGTCAATTTTTGCAAAGAAGCCAGCAGGGATATTGCTGGGATTATGTTGATATTGTAGATCAGTTTGGGGAGTCTTGCCATCTTGACAATACTAAGTCTTCCAATTTATGAACACAGGATAACTTACCATTTTTTAGGTCTTTAATTTTGGTCAGTGAAGTTTTTGGTTTTCAATGTACAAATCTTGTACTTTTTTGTTAAATTTGTTTCTAAGTATTGTATTCTTTTTAAAATAAAATTTATTGAGGTGAATTTAATGGTTTTTTTTTTTTGGTCTTGATGCTATTATAAATAAAACTAAAGGCCCAGTGCACAAAATTCATGCTTGGGCGGGTGGGTGTCCCTCAGCCTGGCCTGCAATGATGCCAGTGTCCCTGGCCCCAACCTCCGGCCTAAGGCCCTTCCCTTCCCCCGCTCCACGTGGCCAGGGCCCCTCACCTCCCCTCTCTGTGCGCAGCTGGGACAGTGGACGCTGGGCTTGTGTTGCCAGGACAACGCCACCAGCATCGTGCCCCAGCCACTATGGGTGCCGCCATCTTTGTTGAAGTGTGATGGCTAATTTACATATTAGTCCTTTATTAGATAGGATTATCTTTTAAATTTCATTTTGGCCAATAACTACCAAAGAAATTGAAGCAGTGATCAAAAATCTTCCAGAAAACAAAAGCCCTGGTCTGGACAGCTTTACAGGGGCGTTCTACCAAGCATTCAAAGAAGAAGTAAAACCTATTCTCCTCAGACTATTCCAAAAAATTCAAGAGGAAGGCACACTTACAAGATCTTTCTATGAAGCCAGCATTACCATAATTCCAAAACCAGATAAAGACACCACAAAGAAAGAGAACCACAGGCCAATATCCTTGATGAACATAGATGCTAAAATACTCAACAAAATTCTAGCAAATCAGATTCAGCATTTCATTAGAAAGATCATACACCATGACCAAGTGGGATTTATTCCAGGGATGCAAGGATGGTACAATATCCACAAATCAATAAATGTGATGCATCACATAAACATATTGAGAGACAAAAATCACATCATTATATCAATCGATGCAGAAAAAACATTTGACAAAATCCAACAACCTTTCATGATAAAAACTCTCAGCAAAGTGGGAATAGAGGGATCATACCTCAACATAATGAAAGCCTTATATGACAAAACTGTAGCCAACATCATACTCAATGGGCAAAAACTAAACTCATTTCCCCTAAGACTGGGAACAAGACAGGGATGCCCACTTTCACCACTCCTGTTTGATATAGTACTAGAAGTGCTAACCATAGTGATCAGACAAGAAGAAGAAATAAAACGCATCCAAATTGGAAAAGAAGTAAAACTGTCCTTATTCGCAGATGACATGATACTATACATACAAACCCCCAAAGAGTCCATCAAAAAACTACTAGACCTAATAAATGAATTCAGCAATGTAGCAGGATACAAAATTAACACTCAGAAATCTATGGCCTTTTTATACACTAAGAATGAACTCACAGAAAGAGAAACAACAACAAAAACAACACACACAAAAAGAACAACAATCCCATTTACCATTGCACCAAAAAAATTAAGATACCTAGGAATAAACTTAACTAAGGAGGTAAAAGACCTGTACTCAGAAAACTACAGGACATTGAAAAAAGAGATAGAGGAAGACATAAACAGATGGAAGAACATACCATGTTCATGGACTGGTAGAATCAACATCATTAAAATGTTCATACTACCCAAAGCAATCTATAGATTCAATGCAATCCCCATTAAAATACCAATGGCATATTTCAAAGTTCTAGAACAAACTCTCCAAAAATTCATTTGGAGTAAAAAAAGATCCCAAATAGCCACAGCAATCCTGAGAAAGAAGAACAAAGTTGGGGGATCACAATACCAGATATCAAGCTATATTACCAAGCCACAGTTCTCAAAACTGCCTGGTACTGGCACAAGAACAGACATATAAACCAATGGAACAGAACACACAGAACAGAGAACCCAGAAATCTACCGAAGCCATTATGCTCAATTAATATTTGACAAAGGAGGCATTAGCATACAATGGAGTCAACACAGTCTCTTCAATAAATGGTGCTGGGAAATTTGGTCAGATACATGCTAAAAAATGAAACTAGATCACCAACTTACACCATACACAAAAACAAACTCAAAATGGCTAAAGGACTTGAATGTAAGACGGGAAACCATAAAAATCCTATAAGACTCCCTAGGCAGTAAAATTGCAGACATATGTCATAGCAATAGCTTTACAGACACATCTCCTAGGGCAGTGATGGCGAACCTATGACACGTGTGTCAGAGGTGACACGCAAACTCATTTTTTGGTTGATTTTTCTTTGTTAAATGGCATTTAAATATATAAAATAAATATCAAAAATATAAGTCTTTGTTTTACTATGGCTGCAAATATAAAAAAATTTATATATGTGACACAGCACCAGAGTTAAGTTAGGGTTTTTCAAAATGCTGACATGCTGAGCTCAAAGGGTTTTCCATCACTAGTCTATTTTGTCTGGTTTAAGTCTACTTTTCCCTTTTTTGTGTGTGTTTTTCCATTGTCATGAGATTTTTTTTCCAGATCTTTACTTTCAGTCTATCTGTGTCTTTTGTTCTGAAGTCTCTTATAGACAACATATGTAAGAACTGTGTTCTTATCTATTTAGCCACCTTATGTCTTTTGATTGAAGCACTTAATTATTTAAATTTTAAGTAATTGTTGGTAGAGCCCTGGCTGGGTAGCTCAGTTGGTTGGAGTGTCATCCTGATATGCCAAGGGTGCAGATTAGATCTCCTGTTGGGGCACATACTAGTAAAAGAGGTAAACAATAGATGCATAAATAAGTATAGCAGCAAATCAAAGTTTCTCTCTTTCTCTCTCTCTCTCCATCTTCCTCTCCCTCAACAAATCAATAAATTTAAAAAATGAAAGTAATTGTCAGCAGATATGTAGTTATTGCCACTTTATTGTTCATATTTTCTATCCTTTTTCCCCTCTTCAAAAGTCTCTTTCCAAAACAGTATGATACTGGCATAAAAACAAGTATAGTGACCAGTGGAACAGAATAAAGAGCCCAGAAATAAGCCTGCACATTTTTGGTAAATTGGGGGTGGGGGTTGGGGGGAAGAAAAAAAAAAGTCCCATTTAACATCTTATCTAATAAAAGAGAAATATGCAAATTGACCATAACCCCAACACCGTTCCCATTAGCTAATCAGCAGGATATGTAAATTAACTGCCAACCAAGATGGCAGCCGGCAGCCACGCAGCTGAAGCAAACAGGAGGCTTGCTTGCTCCAGTGACAGAGGAAGCTAATGTTCCTGGCCTGCCGCTGCCAGCCTCTGAGCTGCACTCTAAGCAACTATGTTGCAATTATAGAAGCTAAACAAGCTCCAGAGACCTGCTTTCAGCCAGCTTCAGCCTCAGAGCTTAGAGCTGCTGTGATAGCAACAGAGTTTCAATTATAGAAGCCAAACAGACCCAGAAACCTGCTTTCAGCCCTCAGAGCTGGAGCCGGCTCTCAGCTCCAGTAACAGCTATAGAAGGTAAATAAATCCCAGAATAAAAAAAAAAAGAAAAAAAGGAGAGGCTGGGAGCTTAAGTTGCCCTCCAGCCTGAAAACAGCTCTCAGGCCCTCACCCAGACTGGCCAGGCACCCCAGTGGTGACCCCCACCCTGAAGGGGGTGTGACCAGCTGCAAACAGCCTTCAGCCCGTCATTCAGGCTGGCCAGGCACCCAAGCAGGACCCCCACCCTGATCCAGGACACTTTCAGGGCAAACCAGCTGGCCCCCACCCATGCACCAGGCCTCTATCTTATACTACAGGCAGGGTGGGACAGCGTGAGCTGCCATCCGGGCCCCATGTACAGCCCTGGGCAGTGGAGCATAAGGCCCACCCCCAGCCAGGACCCCTTTGTGCCACCTGAGCCCCCAGCTGGGACCCCTGTGCCGCCTAAGCCCCGCACTGCTAAGTCCCTCCCCCAGCCGGGACCTTATGACTATTGGAGAGCAGGAAAGTGCCACTAGGCCGTGGGTCGCTGTGGTGATCCGGCCATTGGTAAGTAGAAAAGTGCGACCTGTAGGCAGCCCCCAGCTGCTCCTGATCCAGGAGCAGGAAAGCAAGCCCGGCCTGCGGGCAGCCCCCAGCTGTGCCTTCTCCCCGGTCACCATGAGGATCCAGGAGCAGGAAAGCAAGTCTGGCCTGCGGGCAGCCCCAAACTTTGCCTGCTCCCTAGTTGCCATGGTGATCCGGGAGCAAGAAAACAAGCCTGGCCTGCGGGCAGCCCCAAGCTGGGCCTGATACGGGAGCAGGAAAGCCTAGCCTGCAGACAGCCCCCAGCTGGGCCTGCTCCCCGGTCACCATGGCGATCCAGGAACAGGAAAGCCTGGCTTGCAAGCAGCACCCCCATCCTGGCCATAGCTCAAGGGAGAGTACAGCATGCAGTGGAGGCCAGGAGCCTGAGAGATCAACACAGAGGGGCTCCTGCTCCAAGCCTCCATGGTGTGGCTGGGGGCAGACCCCCAGCAGACACACACACACACACACACACACACACACACACACGGCAACTGCTTCGAGCCTACGTGGCGTGGCTGGGGGCAGGCCCTAGCAGATAGACAGACAGACACACACACACACACACACACACACACACACACACACACACGGGACGCCTGCTCCAAGCCTCTGCTGCCAGACTGTGGCCATCAGTAGGACATCCACTGAGGGCTCCCGGACTGTGAGAGGGGCAGGCTGGGCTGAGGGAACCCCACCCCCCAGTGCACGAATTTTGTGCACTGGGCCTCTAGTTTCTTATAATACTGGTTTGTTGGGGATAATTTCTTTCTTTTTTTTTATTATTAGTTAAGGTATTACAAATGTGTCCTCATCCCCCCCTTTAACCCCCAACCTCCCCCCCACACACAAACTCATGCTCCCATCCCCCTGCTGTCCATGTCCATTGGTTTGGCTTATATACATGTATACAAGTCCTTCTGTTGATCTCTTCCCCTTATCCCCGCCCTCCCCTACTTTCCTTCTGGGGATTGATAGCCTGATGGCTGTTTCTCAGTCTTTGGGTCTGTCCTTTTTCATCAGTCTATGTTGTTCTCTATAATCCACAAATGAGTGAGATCATGTGGTATTTATCTTTCTCTGACTGGCTTATTTCACTTAGCATAATGCTCTCCAGTTCCATCCATGCTGTTGCAAAAGGCAAGAGTTCCTCTTTTTTTACCGCAGCATAGTATTCCATTGTGTATATGTACCACAGTTTTCTAATCCACTCATCTGCTGATGGGCACTTAGGCTGTTTCCAGAACTTAGCTATGGTGAATTGTGCTGCTATGAACATAGGGGTGCATATATCCTTTCTAATTGGCGTTTCTGGTTTCTTGGGATATATTCCTAGGAGTGGGATCACAGGGTCAAATGGGAGTTCCATTTTTAGTCTTCTGAGGTAGCTCCATACTGTTCTCCACAGTGGCTGCACCAGTCTGCATTCCCACCAGCAGTGCAGAAGGGTTCCTTTTTCTCCACATCCTCTCCAACACTTGTTTGTTGATTTGTTGATGATAGCCATTCTGACAGGTGTGAGATGATAATGCATTGTCGTTTTGATTTGCATCTCTCATGTAATTAGTGACTTTGAGCAGGTTTTCATATGTCTTTCTGCCTTCTGTATGTCCTCTTTCGAAAAGTGTCTATCTAGGTCCGTTGCCCATTTTTTTATTGGATTGTTTATCTTCCTTTTGTTAAGTTTCATGAGATCCCTGTATATGTTGGAAATTAAACCCTTATCGGTGGTATCATTGGTAAATATGTTCTCCCATGTAGTGGGTCTTCTTGTTGTTTTTTTGATGGTTTCCTTTGCTGTGCAAAAGCTTTTTATTTTGATGTAGTCCCATTTGTTTATTTTCTCTTTAGTTTCCATTGCCCTAGGAGCATTATCAGAGAAGAAATTTCTTCGGCATATGTTTGCGATTTCGCTGCCTGTGGATTCCTCTAGTATTTTTATGGTTTCCCGTCTTACGTTTAAGTCTTTTATCCATTTTGAGTTTATTTTTGTGTATGGTGTGAGTTGGTGATCTAGTTTCATCCTTTTGCATGTATCTGTCCAATTTTCCCAACACCATTTATTGAGAAGACTGTCTTGACTCCATTGAATGCTCTTGCCTCCTTTGTCGAATATTAATTGGGCATAGTGGTTTGGGTCGATTTCTGGGGTCTCTATTCTATTCCATTGATCTATATGTCTGTTCTTGTGCCAGTACCAAGCTGTTTTAAGAACAGTGGCTTTGTAATACAGTTTGATATCTGGTATTGAGATCCCACCTACTTTGTGTTTTCTCAGGATTGCTGCAGCTATTCGGGGTCTTTTTTTATTCCAGATGAATTTTTGGAACGTTCGTTCTAGATTTGTGAAATATGCCTTTGGTAATTTAATGGGGATTGCATTGAATCTATAAATTGCTTTGGGTAGTATGGACATTTTGATGATGTTGATTTTACCAATCCATGAACACGGTATATTCTTCCATCTGTTTATGTCTTCCTCTATCTCTTTTTTCAGTGTCCTGTAGTTTTCAGCATATAAGTCTTTTACCTCCTTAGTTAAGTTTATTCCTAGGTATTTTAATTTTTTTTTGTGCAATGGTAAATGGGATTGCTTCTGTAGTTTCACCTTCTGTAAGTTCACTATTGGTGTAAAGAAATGCCATGGATTTCTTAGCATTAATTTTGTATCCTGCTACATTGCCGAATTCATTTATTAAGTCTAATAATTTTTTGATGGAGTCTTTAGGGTTCTGTATGTACAGTATCATGTCATCTGCAAATAAGGACAGTTTTACTTCTTCTTTTCCAATCTGGATGCCTTTTATTTCTTCGTGTCTGACTGCAATGGCTAGTACTTCCAGTACTATGTTGAACAGGAGTGGTGAGAGGGGGCATCCCTGTCTTGTTCCTGTTTTTAGGGGGAATGGTTTTAGTTTTTGCCCATTGATTATGATGTTGGCTGTGGGTTTGTCATATATGGCTTTTATTATGTTGAGGTATGATCCCTCAATTCCTATCTTGCTGAGAGTTTTTATCAAGAAAGGGTGTTGGATTTTGTCAAATGCTTTTTCCGCATCAATTGATATGACTATGTGGTTTTTTCCTCTCAATTTGTTTATGTGATGTATCACGTTTATTGATTTGCGGATATTGTACCATCCTTGCATCCCTGGGATAAATCCTACTTGGTCATGGTGTATGATCTTTTTGATGTACTGCTGGATCCGATTTGCTAGGATTTTGTTGAGGATTTTGGCATCTATGTTCATGAGGGATATTGGCCTATAATTCTCTTTCATTGTATTGTCTTTATCTGGTTTTGGGATTAGGGTGATGTTGGCTTCATAGAATGAGCTGGGAAGTGTTCCTTCCTCTTGGATCTTTCGACATAGTCTGAGGAGGATAGGTTTTAGGTCTTCCTTGAATGTTTGGTAAAACTCCCCTGTGAAGCCATCTGGCCCCGGGCTTTTGTTTGCTGGAAGCTTTTTGATTACTGCTTCGATTTCCTCCATAGTTATTGGCCTATTGAGATTTTTAGATTCTTCCTGGTTAAGTTTTGGAAGGTTGTATTTATCTAGGAATATGTCCATTTCCTCCAGGTTGTCTAGTGTGTTGGAGTAGAGTTGTTCATAGTATTTTCTAACAATCTTTTGTATTTCTATGGGGTCTGTTGTTATTTCTCCTCTTTCATTTCTGATTTTGTTTATTTGGGTCCTTTCTCTTTGTTTCTTGGTGAGCCTGGCTAGAGGTGTATCAATCTTGTTTATCCTTTCAAAGAACCAGCTCTTGGTTTTGTTGATCTTTTGTATTGTTTTTTTGGTCTCTATGTCGTTTATCTCCACTCTGATCTTTGTTATTTCCTTCCTTCTGCTTACAGTGGGCTTTTTTTGTTGCTCTCTTTCTAATTCTTCGAGTCGTAGAGTTAGGTCATTTATTCTCATTGTTTCTTCTTTCTTGCAGTAGGCTTGTAGAGCTATGAACTTCCCTCTCAAGACTGCTTTTGCTGTGTCCCATAGGTTTTGGATTGTTGTGTTTTCATTGTCATTCGTTGCCATGATGTTTTTTATTTCTTCTTTGATCTCACTGGTGACCCAGTCGTTGTTTAATAGCATGCTATTTAGTCTCCATGTGTTTGATTTTTTTGGATTGTTTTTGTTGTAGTTGATTTCCAGTTTTATGCCTTTGTGGTCTGAGAAGATACTTGATATGATTTCAATTTTCTTGAATTTGAAGAGACTTTGTCTGTGACCCAATATATGGTCTATCTTTGAAGATGACAAATGTGCACCTGAGGAGAATGTATATTCTGTGGCTTTGGGGTGAAATGTTCTGAAGATGTCAATTAATTCCATCTGATCTAGTGAGTCATTTAGGATTGATGTTTCTTTGCTGAGTTTCTGTTTAGAGGATTTGTCCAGTGGAGATAATGGGGTGTTAAGGTCCCCTACTATGATTGTATTGCTGTCAATCTCTCCCTTGATCTTCTCCAGAAGATTTCTTACGTATTTGGGTGCTCCTATATTGGGTGCATATATATTTACCAGAGTTATTTCTTCTTGTTGGACTGCTCCCTTTAGTATTATGAAGTGGCCTTCTTGATCTCTTTTTATGTCCTTCACTTTGAGATCTAATTTGTCAGATATAAGTATTGCTACCCCGGCTTTTTTTTCACTTCCATTGGCCTGAAAAACCTTTTTCCATCCCTTCACCATCAGTCTGTGTGCGTCTTTTTTTCTGAGGTGGGTTTCCTGTAGACAGCAGATATATGGGTCATGTTTTCTTATCCACTCATTTACCCTATGCCTTTTGACTGGGGAATTTAATCCATTTACATTTAAAGTTATTATTGATAGAAACTCGTTAGTCGCCATTTTTGTTCTTTACCGCTGCGTTCCTTCTTTGTTTCCTGTTTTTTCTATTTACAGCAGACCCTTTAGCATTTCTTGCATTGCTGGTTTGGTTGTAATAAACTCCCGTAGACCATTTTTGTCTGTGAAGCTCCTGATTTGACCCTCAATTTTGATTGATAGCCTCGCTGGGTATAGTATTCTTGGATTCAGACCCTTCCTTTGCATGACTTTGTATATTTCATTCCATTCCCTTCTTGCCTGATGTGTTTCTGTTGAGAAATCGGTCGCTAGTCTGATGGGGGATTCTTTGTAGGTAACTTTCTGTCTCTCTCTGGCTGCTTTTAAGATTCTTGCTTTGTCGTTGGTGTTTGCCAGTTTAATTATTATGTGCCTTGGTGTCGGTCTTTTCGGGTTCATTTTGTTTGGGACTCTGTGAGCTTCTTGGATTTGTGTGAGTTTTTTCCTCCCTATATCAGGGAAATTTTCTGTTACTATTTTTTCAAACAGGTTTTCTATTTCTTGCTCAGTATCATCTCCTTCTGGCACCCCTATTATTCGGATGTTGTTTCGTTTAGCATTGTCCCAGAGTTCTCTTAGGCTCTCTTCCTGCTTTTTAATTTTTTTTTCTAGAAGCTGTTCTGTTTGGGTATTTTTTTCTACCTTGTCTTCTAGCTCGCTGATACGGTCCTCTGCTTCTTCTAGTCTACTATTGATGCTTTCTATTGAGTTCTTTATGGCAGTGATGTCGTTTTTCATTTCTTCTTGGTTTCTCTTCATTTCCTCTTGGTTCTTCTTCATTTCCTCTTGGTTCCTATACATATTGTTGAATTGGTCTTCCATTCTTTTCATCCACCTTATGACCATTACTCTGAATTCTTTCTCTGACAGGTTGCTTGCCTCCATTGCCCCTATTTCGTTTACTTCCTTTTCTGATGATGCCTGTTTTTCTTTCATATTTGGGTTGGTTCTTTGTTTCACCATGATTTCTCTTCTCAAGGTGTTTGGTTATGTAGATCTCTCTCTGTTGCGCTGATTCAAAGGCACAAAATACAACACAACAAGGCACAACATACAAGGCACCGAACTAAATGCATTCACGATATTAATAACCCCAAATAAAGGTGACCCCCCCCCCCCCGAGCGAAGAGAATTAGGGGATAAAGAAGAAAAAAGAGAAAAATATTAGAGAGAAAAATAAAAAACAAAAAGGAGTGCCGAAATGAGATTGGGAAAAGGGAGAGAAAAAAAACACACACAAAAAGACCAAAAAAAAAAAAAATTAAGAGAATGAAATAGAGGTGGGGAAGAGGCTATTTGTATGGGGAGAGCGAGGGATTGGAAATTAGATATATAAGTAGGGTGAAATTTAGACAGTGGGTAGAAAGAAGGAATAGGTAAAATCCAAAGCAGGAATAGGGTAAGAGAAACAGGACAACAAAAGGGGAAAAGTGAGGAAGAGAGTTTTGGCTTAAGGGTAAATGTGAGATAGAGAGAAATGATGCTAAAGGAACGATGAAAATAGAGTGTAGAACACTAATCCCAAAATAAAATAAAGAAAAATAAAAAAAAATAATAAAAAATAAAATGACCCTTGAAAAAATGGTAAAAGGATAGCAATAATACTGGTTAAAAAATGTAGTAATTAAAAAGGTAAAATCAGGTGATGAAAAAAATAAAAAATAAAAAAATAAATAAAATAGGTTCTTAATGAAATGGTGAAAAAAGAATTAAAAAATATATATATATAAAAATATTCGGAAGTGAAGGTGCTTCAGATCTTCCACTCTTCTTTTTGGCATGCCTCAATCCTGCCAGGCATTCAGGGGAGTGTTGAACTTCTCTGCGATACACTGTCCCTCCGTGCAGTAAACCACAGACCTGATTTTAAGGCAGGTTGTATTTTTTTACCAGACTGCCTTTATTTGTGATCGCAAAAGAGACAGTTCGTGGCTCTGCCTCTGGGTGGCAGTGTGTCTGGATTTACCACCGAGGCTCTAAGTCCTCTCTATCAGTAGGGTTTTGTCCTCTATGGTATTTGGAACTGATTCCAGAAAGACCACTGCCCAGAGCTGGTTCCTTGCCACTGTCCGCTGTTTCCCAGGCTCCCCAAAAAGAACTTTTCCCTACAGGCTCTGCGAATGACCCCAACTGGGGAATCCCATGCGCTGGGTTTAATAATCAAATGCACGGATCTAAGGGGAACTGTAACAAGAGCCTGGTAGTTGTGCGAATTCGCAAGCCTCCAACTTCCAGGTCTGCGCACAGTCTCCACGCGCAGTCTCCGCGCGCCCACTCGCCCCTGGCACCAAGCAGCCAGCAGATTGGCAAAGTCCAAGGCTGCTCCTTTACATCCAGTCCAGCTATGGGCTCATTTTTCGCGTTCCCTTCTGCCAGCAGCCCTGTGGGGCCCCTTCCCCACTCGCGGGTCACGCTGGTCCCAGCGGCTGCAGACTCTGTGGGGCGCAGATTCCGCCCCGCGCGCGCGAGCTCGGTCCTCCCTCCAACCCGAACTGCAAACCGCACCTTTAGGGGATGTCCAACCTTTCCGTGAGAAGAAGCAGTGCTTGTCTGAGTTCACGCAGTCACGCTGCTTGAGATCCCTTGTTTCCAGGTTAGTAGCTGGTCTCTGGATGCCGGCAACAACCACCCAAGATGGCGCAGTCTCCGCTGCTTAGCTGGCGCACCAGGAGAGGCTTCAGCCGCAGTCTCCAACCGTCCTTTTTTTTCCCTGGGGGGTTCTCAGTCTTTCCTAGCTGCAGACAATCTCTCAGCTGAAAATCCTCTACCTATTCGGGCTGAATGTTACCCGTTTCAGCTGCTCACCCTTATCTGCTCCAGGACAAGGCACAGGACACGTCCGCTTATACCTCCGCCATTTTCAGAGCTTTTCGGGGATAATTTCTTTAACTTTTTCTTGTTAAAGTTAAAGGAGTTATCCTGTGATTCTAAATGATTTTTTATCCCTTGAAGTAAAATGATAGCTTTGCTGGGTAGAGTAATCTTGGTTGCTTTTCATCACTTTGATATTTCATGGCAATCTCTTCTGGCCTGCAAAGTTTCTGTTGATAAATCAGCTAACAATCTTACAGGAGCTCCCCTGTAGGTAACTGAATATTTTTCTCTTGCAGTTTTTAAGAGTCTTTCTTTGTCTTTAACTTTTTACATTTTAATTATGATGTGTCTTGGTGTATGCCTCTTTGGGTCCACCTTTTTTGGAACTATCTAAGCTTCTTGGACTTGCATGCTTATTTCCTTTGCCAGGTTAGGGAATTTTGGTTATCATTTCTTTAAATAGGTTTTCAATTCCTTGCTCTCTCTCTCTCTTCTTCTACCCCTATGATGTGATTGTTGGTATGCTTGATGTTGTTCCAGAGGCTCCTTAATCTACCCTCGTTTTTTTTTTTTTTTCTTTTTGCTCTTCTGATTGGTATTTTCTGCTTTCTTATCTTCCAAATTGCTGATTCGATCCTCTGCTTCATCTAATCTTCCATTTATATGGAAAATCCATTGGAAATGGCTTCAGTGGGCCTGGGGTTGTACTGTCCTCAAAAGGGAAAACATCTCCTTTGGGCCCTCAGTGACCTCACCCGCTTGCTGAAACTGCCCGTCCATCCATGCCAGGCTTAGAGTAATTGTTGATAGATATGTATTTATTGGATTTTATTTTTCATGTTTTCAATTTTTTTCTTCTTAAAGAAGACCCTTTAACATTTTATGTAGCACTGGTTTGGTGGTGATAAACTCCTTTGGCTTTTTCTTGTCTGGGAAGTACTTTATCTGTCTTTTGATGCCAAATGACAGCTTTGGTGGGAATAATAATCATGGTTGTAGGTCCTGCTTTTCATCACTTTGAATATTTTGTGCCTATCCCTTCTGACCTGCAAAGTTTCTTTTGAAAAAATCAGCAGGAAGTCTGATGGGAGTTCCCTTGTAGGTCACTAACTGTTTTTCTCTTGCTGCTTTGAAGATTCTCTTTTTGCCTTTGGCCTTTGTTGTTTTAATTATGATGAGCCTCTTTTAAAAAATATTTTTTCTATATTGATTAAGGTATTACATATGTGTCCTTATTCCCCCATTGCCCTCCCACCTCCTCCACTCATGCCCTCACTCCCCTGTTGTCTGTATCCATTGGTTAGGCTTATATGCATGCATACAAGTCTTTTGATTGATCTCTCCCCCTTACACCCACCTTCCCCTACCTTCCCTCTGAGGTTTGATAGTCTGATCAATGCTTCTCTGCCTCTGGATCTGTTTTTGTTCATCAGTTTATGTTGTTCATTATATTCCACAAATGAGTGAGATGATGTGATATTTATCTTTCTCTAACTGGCTTATTTTGCTTAGCATAATGCTCTCCAGTTCCATGATGGGCCTCTTTGGGTTCCTCTTGTTTGGGACTCTCTGTGCTTCCTGCTCTTGTATGTCTATTTCCTTCATCATGTTAGCAAAGTTTTCCGTCATTATTTTTTCAAATGGGTTTTCAATCCCTGCTCTTTGTTGTCTCCTTCCAGCACCCCCATAATGGCAATTTTGATACACTTGAACTTGTCTGAGAAATTCCTTACACTATTCTCATTTTTTTTAAATTCTTTTTTCTTTTTGCTGTTCTGATTGGGTGTTTTCTGCTTCCTTATCTTCAAAATTGCTGATTTGATCTTCTGCTTCATCTACTCTACTGTTGATTCCCTATAATATATATTTCATTTCAGTTAGTGTATTCTTCATTTCTAACTGGTTCTTTTTTATGTTTTCTATCATTTTTATGTTTCCTATCTCTTTGTTGAAGTTCTTACTAAATTCCTCTACTCTACCCCTAAATTCATTGAACATTCTTATAACCAGTGTTTTTGAACTCTGCATCTAGTAGAGTGTTTGTCTTCATTTTATTTCATTCTTTTTCTGTATTTCTATTCTGTTCTTTCATTTGGGACATGTTTATTTGTCTCCTTACATTGGTTGCCTCCCTGTGTTTGTTTCTATGTAATAGAACTCCTATATCTCCCAGTCTTAATAGAATGGCCTTACGTAGTAATTGTCCTATAGAAGTCAGCAGTACAGCCTCCCCAGTCACACAAGCTGGATGCTCCAGGTGCAACCCTCATGTGGGCTCTGTTCACCCTCCTGTTGTAGTTGAGCCTTGACTGCTGTTGGCATGTCAATGGGAGCGATTTACTCCCAAGCCAATAGGCTGTGAAGACTGGCTGTGACTACAGTGGAGGATCTGCTGTTCAGGAGCCAACTCCTTGGAGCAGGACTTGCTTCAGTGAGGCTTTGATGCCTGCCAAGTCTACCCCTTGAGTATATCACTGGTGGAAGTGGTTGGGTTGTAATCTAGTGTGGTCTGAAGCTGAACTGGGTGCACTGCCTCTGGACTCCTGGAGGTACAAGGTCAGCCACTGCCTGTGCCCTACCTGTGGCCACTTGGCATGAGCTACCAAGTGATTTGAGATGGTTGATAATTATGCTTGCCTTGGAGATGCCCAGGGAGAGTCCAAGCTGGGAACCAAGGGTGCCTGCCACTAGTGCCAGGCTTGGGGTCACTTAGCAAGAGGTACAGGGTATGCAAAAGCCAGATACTGCTTGTTTGAGAGATTTTAGGAAAGTCAGCAGCATGAGCCAAGATGGGTCATCTGTAAGGAAAATCCACTGACAAGGGCATGGGTGGGCCTGCAAGTGGGGTGGGACTACATCTCAAGGAATCACTAGGGTGGGGTTAACAGTGTTAGCCAAGTTGATGGGAACTTAAATATGGTGCCCACCTGCTGGCTCTGTGGGTGGGGGTGTGTCTAAAAAAAGGAACAATGGCCTTTGCCAGCACTTCTGTCTGGGAGAAAGCTGGCCCTCCAACTTTCACCTTGATGCCACACAATTCAGATCCTCCTGTGTGTTCCTGGTGCCTTTTGAGCTGTTGTATCAGTGCTGGAGCTCAAAATAAGTGAGTCTGAGTAAGTCCACATTTGGACCCTTTAAGATTAATGCCTGGGGCTCCAGCAGCCCATTATCTCATGCAGGCACAATCCTTGCTGTTTTTTACAGTCAGAAGTTATGGGAAGTTCACTTCCTGGCACTGGAACCCTAGGCTGGCAGGGGTGGGGGGAGTATTGGTGTTGGTCTGGGACCCCTCGCTCCACTCAGGGGGGGAGGGGGGTCCCTCAGCCTGGCCTGTGCCCTCTCGCAGTCTGAGACCCCTCAGGGGATGACCACCTGCTGGCTTAGGCCCGCTTCCCGGGGGATTGGGCCTAAGATGGCAATCAGACATCCCTCTGGAAGCCCGGCAGCCCCCAGGAGATGTCCACTTGCCAGCAGGGAGCAGGCCTAAACTGCAGTCGGACATCCTTAGCACTGCTGAGGAGGCAGGAGAGGCTCCCACCACCACCGCTGTACTGGCAGCCATCAGCCTGGCTTGTGGCTAAGCAGAGCTCCTCCCATGTGAGAGCGCCCTGACCACCAGAGGGCAGCTCCTGCATTGAGTTTCTCCCCCCTAGTGGTCAGTGTGTGTCATAGTGACCAGTCATTTCCAGTCTTTCTGCTGTTAGGGTCAGTTTGCATATTACCCTTTTACTATATAGGATAGAGGCCTGGTGCACGGGTGGGGGCTGGCTGGTTTGCCCTGAAGGGTGTCCTGGATCAGGATGGGGGTCCTGCTTGGGTGCCTGGCCAGCCTGGATGAGAGGATGATGGCTGTTCGCAGCTGGTCACACCCTCTTCAGGGTGTGGGTCCCCACTGGGGTGCCTGGCCAGTCTGGGTGAGGGGCTGAGGGTAGTTTTCAGGCTGGCGGGTGACTGAAGCTCCAAACTTCTCCTTTTTTTCTTTTTTTTTATTCTGGGATTTATTTACCTTCTATGGCTGTCACTGGAACTGAGAACAGGCTTTAGCTCTGAGGCTCGGCTGCTGAAAGCAGGTCTCTGGCTTTGTTTAGCCTCTATAATTGAAACACTGTTGCAGCTCCAGTTCTGAGGCCAGCTGGCTGAAAGCAGGTTTCTGGGGTTTGTTTAGCTTCTATAATTTCAACATTGTTTCTTGGAGTGCAGCTCAGAGGCCGGCAGCGGCAGGCGCGGAACCTTGGCTTCCTCCATCACTGGAGCAAGCAAGCCTCCTGTTCGCTTCCACTGCCTGGCTGCCGGCCACCATCTTGGTTGGCAGTCAATTTGCATATCTCACTGATTAGCCAATGGGAAGGGTAGCAAAGTTATGGTTAATTACCATGTTTCTCTATTATTAGATAGGATTAGTCTGTATTTTCCTTTTCTCATGATATCTTTATCTGATTTTGGTATCAGGATAATAGTACTGACTTCATAGAAAGAATTGAGAAGTGTTTCCTTCTCCTTTATTTTTGGGAGAATATGAAGAATTGGTGTTAATCCTTTTTAAAAAAATATATTTTATTGCTTATTTACAGAGAGGAAGGGAGAGGGATAGAGAGAGTTAGAAACATCAATGAGAGAGAACAGCTGCCTTCTGCACACCTGCTACTGGGGATGTGCCTGCAACCAAGGTACATGCCCTTGACCGGAATCAAACCTGGGACCCTTCAGTCCACAGGCCAATGCTGTATCCACGGAGCCAAACCAGCTAGGGCTGGTGTTAATCCTTTTTAAAAAACTTGGTGAGCCCTGGCTGGTGTGGCTCCCTTAGCTGGGCATTGTCCCATGCACTTAAAAGTTGCCAGTTTGCCCTGGCTAGTTTGACTCAGTGGATAGAGCCTCGGCCTGTAGACTGAAGGGTCCCAGGTTCAATTCAGGCCAAGGGCACATGCCTGGGTTGTGAACTGATCCCCAGTAGGGGGCATGCAGGAGGCAACCGATCTATGTTTCTCTCTCACATTGATGTTTCTCTCTCTCTCCCTCTTTTTTCCTCTATCTTTAAACATTAATAACAATATTTTTTTAAATTAATAGGATAAAAGTTTGGTGAAATTAATTAGTGAAGCCATCTGGTCCTGCCTTTTTCTTTGTGGAACATTTTTTTTTTTTTACTGCGATTTCAATCTCTTTACCTATTCAGATTTTTTATTTCTTCTAGAGTCAGTTTCAATAGTGTATGCCTTTCTAGAAATGTTTATTTCATCTAAATTATTGACCCAAAATTGTTCATAGTTTTCAGTTTCTTCTATAATCTTTTAAAAATTTTTGTAAGATGATCTTTCATTCTTGATAAATTGAGTCTTCTCTCTTCTTGATTGGTCTAGTAAAGTTTTGTTAGCTACGTTGATCTTTTCAACAACCAACTTTTGGTTTTATTGATTTCCTTTATTGTTTTCCTATTCTTTATTCCATTTATCACCACTCTAATCTTTGTTATTTCTTTCTTTCTGCTTGTTTAGGGTTTAATTTAGTCTTTTTTCTAGTTTCTTAAGGTGAAAGGTTAATTTATTGATTTGAGGTCTTTTTTCTTCTTTAAAATAGATGTTTACACCTGTAACTATCCCTCTAAGCACTGCTTTTACTCCATCCTCTAAGTTTAGGCATGTGGTACTTTCATTTTCATTTATCTTAAACTATTTTCTAATTTTCCTGTATTTCTCCTTTTATGTATTGGTTATTTAGGTAAGTATTTTTTAATTTCCACCTATTTATACATTTCCCAAATTTTCTTCTGTTATTGATTTCTATTTTCATTCTATTGTGGTCAGAGAACCACTGTCTGTGGTCATAATACTGTGATATTTACATAACTTTAATTCTTTAAATTCTTTTGAAACTTGTGTTATGGCATAAGATGTGATCTATCTTGGAGAATGTTCCTTGTGTCCTGGAGAAAAATATATTTTTTTGCTGTTTGGGGGTAGAGTTTTCTATAGATGACTTTTAGGTTGAATTTGTATAGAATGTTGTTAAAGTCTTCTATTTTCCTTATGGATCATCTATCTAGTTGTTCTATATATTACTGAAAGTTGGGTATTAAACTCTCCAATGATTATTGTTGAGTTGTTTATTTCTTCTTTCAATTCTGTCTTTTTGCATCATATATTTTAGGGCTTTGTTGTTAGATGCATATATGGGGTATATTCTTGAAGGTTGCTCAGCTCCCATCTATGCAAAGGTAATAAAATAATGTATTCAAACCTCAGGAAGAGATTTAACCAGGTCTCTTCATTTAGTCTTGAGAACAACATGGAAACAATACTGATTATTGGATGATATAATTCTGTGGGATTGTAATAAGTTGAATGATTATGCTATAAATGTGCTAATTGGTGGGTTTATATCAATCTGAAGGTCTCTGTTCTTCAGCACACCCTGTTCAAATTTTTAATCAATGACTTAGGTAAAGATATAAAAGGTTTGTATATTAAATCTGTAGATGAAAAGAACTGAGAGTGATAGAAAATATAGTGGTTGCCAGAATTAGGGTAAGAAACCATCTTTAAAATTTGTGAACATGGGCTGGCTCTAACAAGACGCAATTTACAAGGGCTAGGTGTATTCACTCAGCATTAAGTGCCATATTGAATATAGTAATAGCCTTCTATTCTTTTATCCTCCAATAAATTGCTTTAGTACAAGATAGGGGTACAAGGTTGAACATCTAGGAGTCATAATTAATAATGAGCTTGTTGTGCCTAGTCCAGGGCCTGGCAATAACTAGTGGAAGAAGGGAAAAATAAAGGGAAGGAGAAAAGGAAGAAAGATTGGTGTAGCTGTGAAGACAGCTAAGGTAATGAATTAATAGGAGTTTATTATCTCAAGAAAAATCCACAGCAATGAAGTTCTTGGGGGTGGGAAGAGTAGTTAGAAGGTAGAGAACTCGTTGTGGTCCAAAACTTTCCACACTTTCCCTCTTTGTTCCAGGGCATAGGATGTCACTAGAACCAATGCTAGTGAGGAAAGCTGCTGATGGTAAAAAAAATTTACTCTGTGATCTTCCAGATACACCTAAAATAGCATATGTTTTAGGAGAGAAATGAACAAAGAGTTTGCTCTGAGGTCAGTGCTCAAAAACCAAAGAATCATACTGGACCCTTCTTTCATGATCCACAACAGTCCTGTTCATTCCACCTTTTCCCTCTCATTACAATTACAATTTGAATAATTGCAATAGCCTCCTCTTTGCTCTTCTTTGCCTCTGTTCTAGCCCCAAATCTAATCCATTCTCCTGACTATAGTCAGAGGATTCTTTTAAAAAAGCAATTCTATTTCCAGTAACTTTTTTGTTTAAAACTCTTTACTGAAAGCCATACTGCTAGTGACTCCTGTGTAGCCTTTCTCCTCCTCTTCTCCTGTACTGCTGACACCTCACCCCCCATTCCTCCCATAATAAGATTCTGTCTTTCTCTGCCTCTCCCATTGTCAAGGGACTCTTCTCTGAAAGAATAACATTTCCTAGGCTTCCTTCACTGCATGGGAATGACACAACTTCTCATTAAAAGCCCTGGGTGGGAGTGACCTACCCAGTCCCAGCATCCACAGCTAGACAGAGAGAAAGCCAAGGGCAGAAAGAGGTATAGCATCAGGGGTGGGTAGTCTCCCTGAAGGGCCTATGGAAGGGAATCCCTGAGACCCAGGTGGCAGGAGAGTGATGGGGCACGTGGAGGCTCTTCACTGCAAGGTGACCACAGTGCTGATCAGCTGTGCCAACCTGCTCAAAAGCTTTGGACAAACAAAAAAGGCCTGATCCCCCCCATGCTTACCAGCCAGTATTGAGCAAAGAAAATCCAGCCAAGGGATTGAAGAAACATCAGCCTTTGTCCAGTGGTTGGCAAACTGCGGCTTGCGAGCCACATACGGCTCTTTGGCCCCTTGAGTGTGGCTCTTCCTAAGCCTTAGGAGTACCCTAATTAAGTTAATAACAATGTACCTACCTATATAGTTTAAGTCTAAAAAATTTGGTTCTCAAAAGAAATTTCAATCATTGTACTGTTGATATTTGGCTCTGTTGACTAATGAGTTTGCCGACCACTGGCTAGCCAGTGATGGCGAACCTAAGACACGCATGTCAGAGGTGACACGCGAACTCATTTTTTTGACACGCATTTAAATATATAAAATAAATATCAAAAATATAAATCTTTGTTTTACTATGGTTGCAAATATCAAAAAATTTCTATATGTGACATGGCACCAGAGTTAAGTTAGGATTTTTCAAAATGCTGACACGCCGAGCTCAAAAGGTTCGCCATCACTGGGTTAGGCCATTGGGAGTATATTTGGCGGGTTAAAGTAGGACACGTGATTCCCATTGTACCTACAGGGATGGAGCCTGGGGGAAAGAGAGCCACAGTAGGGTAGAGGCGACTAAATTTCTGGTTGCAGCTTTAGTATTAGCTGGCTGCGTGACTGTGGGCGCAGCCCTTGGCTTTTCTGTGTTTGAGTCTTCACTTGGACAAGGGAAGCGGAGATTTAGGGCATAGGCTCTCTCTGCCTCTTCTGAGTAAGTAGCTGTGAAAATCATTTAGCCCGACAAAGCCTCACTTTCCTCCTCTGTAAACCAGGGACAGCAGCAGTGCCCACCTCAAAAGATTGCTGCAAACACATGCACAGCAGTCAGCATGCAACCTTAGGAAACACTTCATAAACGTTAGCTATTTGCATCTCATCAGAGATCCTCATTCTGCAGAGTTTGAGCTGTTGAACAGTGTGACCTTTCAGGTCTGTCATTGGGCCCAGTGTTCAAGTCACTGGAACCTGGCTTTTCATTCCAGAGGAAGCATGACATTCTGAGGATGAGAAGATGTGGTTTGCTGGTTGCCTGAGACAGCCCTTCAGAATACATGCAGATAAATGCACGTCATGTGTGATTTCATGCAAATGCCCTCTTCATTTTCAAGCACCCTTGAGAACACTGCCATAGAGACCAATGCTCCCTGGCTCCTGAGGCTACCTGCCCACAATTCTGCATACAGCAGAGTAAGGGCTGTGGGGGAGGAAAATAATTTTTCCTCTATCCTTCTAGGTTCTTGGTTGAGATCCCCCATAATAAAAGACAAATTAACAGGAGAAAAGCAAAAATAAATTTAATAACATGTATACCTCCTGTATACTGGGAAGAGACCCAGGAAAACTGAGTAACTCCCGAAAGTGATCCAAGCCGCCACCTTAAATATTATCTCCAGTAACTGAGAAAAAAATAAGATGCTTGGGGGTGCAGTTATGTAAGTTACCAGGCAAAGCACAGTGAACAGGGTAAGGCTGTTATGTAGGTTTAAATCCCTGTCTTTTCCATTATGAGTCTCTTGAGGTTTAGATTCATCTTTCTCTTTATGATACAGAGGGAGACACTCTTACAAATGGAAATTTCCCTTATTAATTAATGTAAATGTCTCTTGCAAAAGAGTAACTTCTACTCAGTTTTTGGAGCTTTTTCTATGTCTGCTGTTTTTTAGGTTTTGTTTGTTTGTTTGCTTTTTTTGTTTTGTTTTGTTTTTAAATAAGCCTGAAGTAATCCTTATTCCAAAGAGGAATAAAGGGGTGGGGAAAAGTAGGTTTGCAATTGTTCATATGGAAAATACAATAATTAATAAATAATAATTTAAGAATAATCTGTTTCATGTACTCACAACTGTAACCTACCTTTGTTCACCCCTATATTTTAGTGTGGCAAATTCTGCTACATTTCTATGGCCACCCCCGGCGAGCCAGAGAAAAGAGGAGCCAGGGCCACGCCAAGTGGGCAGCAAGTTCTAGTGCCTTCCCATCCACAGCCTCCGAGTGTCCAACTAGTCAACAGGAAATGTAGCACATCCACCGGTCTCTTACCCCAGATCTGGCTGCCTTAGCTTCTCTGTTGGCTTTATTTGGGAACCTATGAAAAAGGGGCCCTGGTTTGTCACCTTTCAAGGCCACTGATGGTGTTGCAAGCAACCTTGCCAACAGAGCAACTAGGACTGGCCCCATGGAGGATTGCCACTCAGTATTGTTTGTCAATCTGGGGCTCCCACCAGTGCTTCCCATCAATTCTTTTATTTATTCATCCATGCATGAATTCCAAAATATTTAGCTGCCACTTATCCTGTGCCTGGCCCTGCACTAGGTGCTGTAGGGTGCTCAGCAAAGAGAAAAAGGCAAGGTCCTTAACGTAAGCAGCTTACAGTCTAGTGAGCAGGTTGGAGGGGAGGCATTTATGAAGAAACACACACAGAGATGTGATGAACAGAAGAAAATAAAAATCAGGATATTGTGAACACCTCTAAGATGGAGTAGGAGACTAGAAAAGAACTCTGAGGAGATGTTAAAGCCTGACCCTGAGGAAGAGAAGGCACCAGCCAGAGAGTTGGGTGCAGGAGGCCAAGGTGTGTCCTTACCCTGAGGCAAGGGCATTTCCAAGCCCTCTTTCCTTGGCAGAGTCAGGTTCTCTGAGATTTGAATGCCTGTTGGCTTTTACTTGTCAAACTCTGACTGCTGCCACCCAGATTGTTCCATGTACAACCCTCAGACCACATGCATCAGAGTTGGTAGAAAGCTAGATAAAATGTAGATGCCTGGGCCGCACCATCCCCTGGTTACTTGGATTAAACAGGTTGGGGTGGAGCCCAAGACTTTTCATTTATTTATTTTTACTTTTTAAATTTTAATTTTTAATTATTGGGGAGATGTTGATTAATAAGATTATACAGATTTTAAGTGTAGATTTCTATGGTACATGATCTGTATATTGCTTTGTGTGCCAACCACCCAAATATCAATGGAAAATATATCCCCTGGTGAGGATTGACCAAATCATCTTCTCTCTCTCTCTCTCTCTCTCTCTCTCTCTCTCTCTCTCTCTCTCTCTGTCTCTCTCTCTGTAAAATCAATTTAAAAAGTGTATCATGCCTTAGCCAGTGTTACAGCATCTGCCCATGCACTGAAGGGTCTTGGAATCAATTCCCAATCAAGGGCATGTACCTGGGTTGCAGGTGGGGCCCATGTGGGAGGCAACCAATAGATGTGCCTCTCTCACATTGATCTCTCTCTCTCTCTCTCTCTCTCTCTCTCTCTCTCTCTCTCTCTCTCTCTTCTCCATCCCACTCTCTCTATATATCAATGAAAAAAAATATCCTCAGGTGAGGATTGACCAAAAAATGTATCATGCAGAGATATAATAATTCTCCAGCTCAATTTAATATGTTACAATTTTTTTTCACTAAAACAAATAGCCTTGACAATCTAAAGAATAACATAACAGATCAGAAAGCTCATTTGGCTCATATATAGTTAATAACAAAAGCTAACAATTGCTAAATAATTAAACAGCAATTTTCACAATTGCCAATAACTATTTTTCTTATTGTATCACTATATAAAAGAAAGGAGGATAATGTGGAACTGATTAATATGATTTTTTTGAAACTGTAAGGTATCTTTTTCCTTATTCTGTTTATTAAGACACTTAGATTTTAGTCATTTGGGTAATTTTCCATCAGACTTAAAGACTTGGGTGCTGATAAAAACCAACAGCTCTGATTTCAACAACACTTTTCAGTAGCTTTTAAAATTGTATTTATTTTTTTAATATACATTTTTATTGATTTCAGAGAAGAAGGGAGAAGGAGAGAGATAGATAGAAACATCAATGATGAAAGGGAATTATTGATTGGCTGTTTCCTGCATGCCCCGTATTGGGGATTGAGCCCCCAACCGGGGCATGTGCCCTTGACCAGAATCAAACCCAGGACCCTTCAGTCTGAAAGCTAACACTCTATCCACTGAGCCAAACCAGCTAGGGCTTCAATAGCTTTCTTTAAAAATTCAATAAGGCATAGGCTATTGGGGAGACACACATTCTCAGCAGTTTCTGGGTTTACTTCCTTGGGAGGAATAATAAGGGCATCACTGATTTTAAAGAAATTTCTTTCAGGCAAGAGCTACTTGCTTCTTTCCCTTCCACTGTCTAAAACACGGTAAACCCTGCTCTGCTTAGAATCTTTTCCTCTTTGCGCTTCTGATTTCATTTCCTGCTCATCCCTATGTTTATGTATCTCCCAAACTAAATAACATAAATAGATTTTGGGGATCTATTGTAGAACATGGTGATTAAGGTTAACAGTACTGTGTTGTATATGTAAAAGTTGCTAAGAGGGTATAGCTTTAATGTTCTCACCATAACAACAACAACAAAATAGTAATTGTGTGAGGTGAATGATGTGATAACTAACCTTATTGTAGTAATTATTTGGCAATGTATATGTGTATCAAATCATCACACCTTAAATTTACATAATGTTATATGCCAATTATATCTCAAGGAAGCTGGAATTTTGTTTGAAGAAAAAAAACAAGTCTTGGCCTCAGTAAAGTGTGTTGAAAACAACACTGGACTGAGAAGCAGGAGATGAGAGTTTTAAGGCCTGATCTATCACTGGCCAGTTGTGTGGCCTTCAGGAATTTGCTTAACTTCTCTGTTCACCAGTTTTATTACCTATAAAAAAAGAGGATGGGATCATATTCTTAGCGTTGGTTCCAAAATTTGATCTAAAGTATCACACACATCAGCATGCTTTCTGCACCTCACCCCTAGACTAGGATAATCTTCCATTTTTCAAAATTCCTCTACAAAGCATGTTTGTTTTAAAGAGGGTCTTTGCATCTAACGGGTGTCCCAAAATTCACACAAGATTTGAATTTAATGGTGCTCGCTATCGCGACATGATAATCCAGTTTTTTGCACCTAAATTGCAAGATATGGATGTAGACGACATGTGGTTTCAACAAGACAGTGCCACATGCCATACAGCCCGAGAAACAATTCAATTACTGCATGAGTCATTTTCTGGTCGTGTAATTTCCTGTTTTGGTGATCAGAATTGGCCTCCCAGATCACACGATTTAACGCCATTAGACTTTTTTCTTTGGGGTTTTTTGAAGTCTAAGGTTTATGCCAACAAGCCCACAACCACCCACGCCTTGAAGGAGGAAATTGAGCGCTGTATCAACAAAATTCAGCCACGTTTATGCAAAACGGTCATGGAAAATTTCAACAAAAGAGTGCATATGTACCAGCAAAGCTGTAGAGGCTATTTACCCGATAGGCTATTCCATACATAACCCTATACTGTATACTTTATGAATAAATAAGAAATTTACAATTTTAATTATAAACCTTTTCTATCAAAATTACTTCTTGCGTGAATTTTGGGACACCGTTTATTAAATACTGCAATTCTTTTCCAACTATGCCACAACAACCTGTGTTGTGAAGTTCTTTTTAAATATTTATTAACCTCTTAGCACATTCAATATAAGTAATGCAGTAATAGTCATGAGAAGAGAAAAAAATCTATTCTGGAATCTATTTTTATCTTACTGTGAAATAAATATGTTAACACTACATGGGGAATAAGCTGATTAATATCATGAAGGAAAAAAAGAGTTTATTTCTCATCTGCTCTACTCCAAGCACATTGCTAGGCTCTTGTGCATATCATTTCTAGTAATCTTCACAACAATCTGTTAATAAATACATCATTTAACCTACGTGCCCATCAGCAGATGAGTGGATTAAAAAACTGTGGTACATCTACACAATGGAATACTATGCCACTGTAAAAAAGAAGGAACTTTTACCATTTGCAACAGCATGGATGGAACTGGAGAGCATTATGCCAAGTGAAATAAGCCAGTTAGAGAAAGATAAATATCACATGATCTCATTCATATGTGGGATATAATGATCAACATAAACTGATGAACAAAATAGATCCAGAGACAAATGGCAGGGGCGGTGGTGGTGGTGGTGGTGGTGGGTGTTAGAGAAAAACCAAAGGACTTGTATGCATGCATATTAGCATAACCAATGGACACAGACACTGGGGCGGTGGGAGCTTGCCCTTGGGAGTGGGAGTGGTGGGGGGGTAGGGTCACTTACGGGAAAAGGAGACATATGTAAAACTTTAGACAATAAAAATAAAATAAAATGGCCTAATTAGTGGACTGTAAACATACAAAAAAAGAAAAAGAAATAAATCATTTTCTCCATATACAAGCTAAAGAAACTGAAGCTCGGGAATCTTACATTACTAGTCTAAGGTAACAAATTTATGAAGTGGCAGGACTGGGATTTGAATCTAGGAGATTAAAATGTATGCGTTTATAAGATCGTGAATATACTAAATGTCACCAAATTCTACACTTTAAAATGGTAAATGTTATTATGTGAATTATTTTTTCTCCAAAGGCAAAACAAAATTAAAAAATCAGAAAAAAAGAATGTGTTTATAATTTGTGTCAATGTCACTAATCACAGTATGGTACACTGGAAAGTACCTAGGACTCAGCTCTCTGACTAGTCAGCTCCATGACCTTGAACAAGTCAGCTCACCCCTCCAAATATTTATTTTCCTATATATACAAAAAAAAATGGGTGGAGATGGACTAAATAGATGATTTCTAGGTGCCCCTTCAGCTCTACAGGTCTGTGGTCTCTGTTTCCTCTATGGCATAACATTCACTGGTCTTTATTGCCCTCTTGTGGGAAAGCTGAACTATTACAATCATTGTATTTGTACAAGATTTCAGAATAATTGGTTTATTAAAAATGACAATAAACCCAAATCAAACCAACCATTTGACATCATGCAAGAAAAGAAAATGAATAGGATGAATAGATATTTTGCTTTCTACCAATTTTTTTTTATCATGCTGACACAAACTTAGACACAATTTCTCTAAGTAAAAATAAATGCATAGTCTCAGATATGGTGAGGAACAAAAGACAGGCCAAGTAGGCATTTCTTTATCCCCTGACCCTAGTTTTCTATTTTATTAGAACACAACCCTTTCAATAATCTGTCAGTGTTTTTATAGTTTTTATTTTTATTTTATTTTTTAAATTTAAATTCTTTATTGTTTAAAGCAGTGGTCGGCAAACTGCGGCTCATGAGCCACATGAGGCTCTTTGGCCCCTTGAGTGTGGCCACGAAGTTTCAATCGCACTGTTCGTGCGCGCCCGCACATGGTATTTTGTGGAAGAGCCACACTCAAGGGGCCGCAGTTTGCCGACCACTGGTTTAAAGTATTACATAAGTCTCCTTTCCCCCGCCCGCATTGACCTCTCCCCAGCTGTTCCCAACCCCAAGCACATGCCCTCACCCCCCTACTGTCTGTGTCCATGGGTTATGCTTATATGCATGCATACAAGTCCTTTGGTTGATCTTTTATCCCTTCCCCCTCTTCCACCTTCCCTCTGAGGTTGGACAGTCTGTTCAATGCTTCTCTGTCTCTGGATCTATTTTTTTCATCAGTTTATGTTGTTCATTATATTCCACAGATGAGTGAGATCATGTGATATTTATCTTTCTCTGACTGGCTTATTTCACTTAGCATAATGCTCTTTAGGTCCTTCCATGCTGTTGCAAATGGTGAGAGTTCCTTCTTTTTTACAGCAGTGTAGTATTCCATTGTGTACATGTACCACAGTTTTTTAATCTACTCATCTGATTATCTGACAAGGGTTTAATCTCCAAAATTTATAGAGAACTCATACAACTTAACAAAAGGAAGATAAACAGTGGAGAATATCCTGTACATCCAGCCTTAATTACTTTAACTTTTTCCACTTGTAATGCTGATGGCAAAACACCCATTGAATTACATTGGTGTAAGAATAAGCCAAAGGAAAATGGTCTGGTTAAATGGAAAGATCCCGAGTCTGGTTTATGGAAGGGTCTCTTTATTAACCTTTGGTTGAGGATATGCTGTGTGTTTCCAGAAAACTCCTCAAAGCCCATGTGGAAACTTCAACAATGGATTCGAGAGAGGAGCTGACCAGGATACTCCAACCACAGATAGCAGTAGCCCCAAGCAACACGCTGATGAGACAGAGGAGAAACAGTCCAGAGGTGGGGGATGGTAAAGATGCCTTTCCATGTTAGCAGTCATCAGCTGTGCATTGGCACAGGTTGCCCTGGACAAAGCCAAAGAAGGTTGGACCTGCATTGTCATTTCCCACTGTTTGTCCACCATCCAGAACTCGAATATCATTGCTGTAATGTCACAAGGGGACAGTGATTAGCAAGGGGACTCAAAGAACTGATGTCCCAGAAAGGAGCTTACTGCAAACTAGTTCCTTTGATGCCTGACAACAATTTTTAAAAGGACATGAAAGAACTCAATCCCTTTCATTGAATCTAAAAGTCTTAAAAGGACTCAAGCCCTGCAAATGACATACACCTTTCTAAATTTATTAAGAAACAAAAAAGGGGGAAATGCCAGAGGCTAAGACCAACAAGCAGTTAACATATAAATGTGAGGAGTCTGTTAGAAGGCTGATGGACTTTGATTTTCAGCAAAGGCTGAAAATCAGCATAATATTGCCTGTTGTTGGCTGAATGGCTGAAGGCAATCCCCTAACCCAGTGGTCGGCAAACTGCGGCTCGCGAGCCACATGCGGCTCTTTGGCCCCTTGAGTGTGGCTCTTCCACAAAATACCGGCTCTTCCATAAAATACCAACTTCTGCACATGGGTCACGAAGTTTCAATCACACTGGACATGCTTGCCAGCATGTGGTATTTTGTGGAAGAGCCACACTTAAGGGGCCAAAGAGCCACATGTGGCTCGAGAGCCGCAGTTTGCCAACCACGGCCCTAACCTGATAATCCTTTCATTGTTTACCAAACCTTACCATTGGTATGCCTCTTTGCTTTGCTGAAGGGCAAATGTGTATTCTAATAAATAAAAAGTTGATGTGTCCGGAGATTCAGGGAGCTTCTCCACTAGAGTGAAGCCTCCACTTAGCTCTCCCATGCCTTCTAAATTTATATTTCTTGCCTAGTATATCCATTTGTACGCAGCCCCTTCTCCAAATCTTGAAACCTAGCTGCAAGTGGATGCAACATTCACAATAAACAATCCAATCAAAAAAGGGGCAAAGGCCATAGAAATTTTTCAAAAGAGGACATTCAGAAGGCCAAGAGACATGAAAAACATGCTCCAAGTCACTAATCATCCAAGAGATGCAAATCAAAATGATAATGAGGTCCCATCTCACACCTGTCAGACTGGCTATCATCAACAAATCAACAAACAACAAGTGCTGGCGAGGATGTGAAGAAAAAGGAACCCTTCTGCACTGCTGGTGGGAATGCAGACTGGTGCAGCCACTGTAAAAAACAGTATGGAGTTTCCTCAAAAAATTAAAAATAAAACTCACATTTCACCCAGTAATCCCACTTGTAGGAATATATCCCAAGAAATCAGAAACACCAATCAGGAAGAATATATGCACCCCTATGTTCATAGCAGCACAATTTACAGTAGCTAAGATTTGGAAACAGCCTAAGTGTCAGTATTTTTTTTAAAGTAGCATAAACACAGTTAAAAGGGAAGAGATATGGAATAAAATTGCAGAAAACCAGCAATATGAATAATATCAAAGGTTAATTCCCATAATATAAAAAGAGTTTCTAGCACTCAATAAGAAACAAAAAGTTTCCCATCACAAATGGGCTAAGGACTAGAATGGGCTATTCAATTCAAGAAAAAAAAGGTTAATAAATATATGCACAACTATTCACACTCAGAGTAAAAGAAATGCAAATCAAAACATGAGCTCATTTTCACCCATCAAATTGGGAAAATGTGGTTAAAAAGTAAGCTAATATTTTATGAGTGATTGATAGGTCTCCTCTTATTCTATTGGTATTGATGTAATTTGAGACAACTTTCTAGAGGGAAATTTGCCAATTATATATTGAAATCCATATTCTTTGACCCATAAATATTACTTATTTGAAATAAACAGAGATGTGAATTAAGGTTAATATTAGGGATATTCACCACAGTTTTATTTTATAAAAATGAGACAGTTGGAAAACAAATGTCTAGCAATAACTCCTTGATTACATATATTATAGTAAATTCTTCAATAGAATATTATGCAAGCATTAAATATAATTCCTAGAAGAATATATGATGACAGATAAAAGTCCTATATTATCAAGTGAAAAGATTAGAATCAGTGTGTGCAATATAATATACATTTTGTTATATAAATATTAAAAATACACATTAAAAAGTAATATAAAATTTGGCTGCCTCAGAATAATAGAGTTACAGATGACTTTTATTTTCTTTATCTTGCTTATCTGTTTCTTTTGTTCCTCAATTTTTTTTTACCATGAGTGTGTATAACAATTGTAATAAGAAAAAAAGAAAGACAAAGTTTTAAAGTATTTACAGGTGACACAGTTTTCCTGTTGGAAACAAATTGAAAAAGAGTTGATTCAAATGTTATACCAACACTTTTTCATCTATCAGCAGATTCTATATTGAGCAATATGTTAAGGGACACACCCTTGGATGTGTTGTTTCTGAGGCAGCCAAGAAAAGTGAAGGAGAAATGAGAAGAGATAAACCGATCTCTTGTTTCCTCACTAATGAATCACAGGATTTGTATTTTTACTCTAATCAGTACACCTAATGTTGAATTCAGAGCTATTTCTTTCATTACAGTAGCATTTCTCATGGTAATTCCTTTTTATCAACAATTTAAGTAGAGGAAGCGCAGTTTGACATGTTTGGCTAAAATTCAGGAGTGCTAAAACGAGACTTATTACACATTTACCCATAATTCATAGAGCATAAAAGGAACTGACAGCTGACTAAAAAAATATACATACTTGCACTCAAAAAACCCACCGTTTAAACAGGCACTTAAATATGGCTGAACCAAAATTCTCCATGTTGCCTTGGAGAAGACAACAAAATTTACAAAGACACACAGATCACTGCAGTAGTTCTAACATGACTAAAGGTGACAATTCCTTCACATCCAAAGCTGTGAAGACACTTATTCTCACCCCTCACCCCTCAAAAACAAAACAAAACCTCATACAAATACCACTACCTCCACTAGCAAAATAAAAGGCAGATCCTTGCTTAACAGTTTTTACAAATATATCAATAAGGGGATATTTAATACCCTTTCTTTAAATATGCCTAGTTTCTATTAGTATCCCTTTCTTTTCTTAAAGAGAAAGGAATAAAGAATGAGGGCTTTATTTGTGATGGTAACTTGAGGAAATTAAAGACAGAAAAAAAGGTAACTCTATGAGGTGATGGCTATGTTAATTAGCTTGATTGTGGTAATTATTTCACAGTATTTACATACATCAAATCATCAAGTTGACCACCTTAAATAAATTCAGTTTTATTTGCAAATTATACCTCAATGAAGGCAGGAGGAAGAAAGAGGCCAATCTGGAAAAACTCATGCATAAATGTTAACATTTTATCAAAAGGTGTATCACAGTTTACCTGCCCTATAATCAAGATTAAGAGAAGCACTCCGCTGTAATAAATCCTACATCTCCATAGCAAAAAGAGAAAAAAGTGAAATTATTATCTGGATCACTGGAGTAAAAAAAAAATTGTTGCAGTTAGAACTACTGCAGGTAGTTAAAATGAAAGTAGAGGCACCCATACCAACTCCTATACTGAAATTACTGAAATTAATGCCTCAAATTTCCAGTGTTTTAAAATTTCAATGACAGAGTGAAGGGAAACCATCTATTCCACACCCTCCAGTTTCTGGAAGGACCATAAGGCAAACTATTTCCAAAAAATTGAGGATCTATTCTATTTCTTAAGACATCAAGAGAAAGAGATTTCCCACTGGGCTATCAATCAGGCAGAAAAATAGCAAAGATAGAAAGCTAGTTTTCTGATTTTTAAATATCAGAATATTTAAAAGTTTGGAATGAGCAAATCCTTTTTAAGGGGCTTGTGATGAAGTATGGTAGCAACCATTTCAGGTGGAAACTGTAGTTTAACTCTAACCCTGGTGTTCGGCTTAACAATATAAAAGTTACTTTGATTTTCTGAATTGTATAAATCATCCCATTCGATTGAATGACTATCCCATTGATTGTTATCTTACTGGTTATCGAAGCACATTCTTCTGTACCCGGGAAACAGGACAGCACAATTACTCTAAATTGTTTTAGTGGCCACAGGTGGTGCGTTCCAGCTGACTTAGTGGTCCCAAGACCAGAACAGCACAATTACTCTGAATTGTCCTGACAACTCAGTGGTCAGGAGATCCGAGGGCTCTAGATAATGTATTTCTGTCAATTCAGTGACCCCGAGACCCGAAACTGTAATTAACATGCTTAATTCTGCTTCTGTAATCTGCTTTTTTGCGAGCCAGGTGCCTCATTCCAAACCCTGAGATGTAATCAATACCTTTGTGATTTTTGCCTATATAAGTCTGGTTTTGCCACCATCTTATTGCTATGAGATTTGGGAATGACCCCTCATAGTCCCGGATTGCAATAAACGTGACTCTTTAATTCGACTTCTTGAGGCGTCCTTCTGTGATTCGCGGGGTACATTACAACATTGACTCTATGATCTTATATAGATTAAAAGTTACATCATTATAATCTAATAAAAAAGATTTCAGGTGCTTTATTTGAAGCAGAGTCTGATAATCTGTTAAATGATTATTCTCAGAGATAAAAACCACTACAGGAGGCAAACAAATCTGCCACCGCCCCCCCCCCACCATGATTTCGACCGCCCAAAGTTCCAACAGGCAAAAGTAGAACGAGGAGAAAAGACGGCTAAAGCTGAGACAGATGGAATAAATAAAATGAAATTATGTGCTGTGGAGGTACTTGAGTAATTTTAAAGTCATCACCGTGTACATTCAAGCCAGTTGTTGATACTGATCTTTTAAGTCCAATATATGGAAACAAGAGAACAGAATATTTAACAAAATTATCCTGTTTTCTGATTTATTTCGCCTATATTTTCATGTTTCCTAAATTCTGGACAGTATACCAGTCAAGAAAATAAAAGGAATATGTATATTCTGTTTATATTCTGTGGTGCTTTAGCATTTGGTTTAAATTATAATGAAGACATAAAGTGGAGAGTCAAGACCCAATTTCCAATCCCAACACTCTTCATACATTAAAAAGTGGCATAAAATAAGAGGAACTTCCCCACCTTAATTTTTTTAGTTTATTTCCCAATCAATAGAAGAGTATCTATCTGATCACTAGGTATTAGCTGCTTGGAGTACCACGTGAAAAAATGATCCAGAAGCCACATGCAATGCAGCCTGAAAGAGTGACTTGATTGATAAGTACTGTCTGTCACACCCACCAGTCACTCAAAAAGAGAAAAAGGAAAGAAGCACAAGCATTGTATACAGGTTATTCAAAAAGCACTTTTTATTTACTTTAACACAGATGACTTTTTACACTTGAAACAAAACATCTGATACACAATTTTGAGTTTTTAGCAGCACCTGCAACAAGAGGATTGTGGAATACCTCCGGATAAAGTAGAGATGGCTGAGGCAGGCACAAATTAACCTGAAATTTATCAATCCACTGAAGACATATGGAATCTGAGGCCCCCTGATATTAGCCCAATACATGAAAATACAAAATAAATATTGTGTATGACATTCTAATGAACCATTGAAAAACAGTATAGTTTCAATTAGAAATAGCTTATTCAAAAACTTAGTGTTCATGAAAAAAACTACTGAAAATACTGCACTGCACATTCTCGGTACACAATTTCTAAGCCTATATGCACAGTTCCTGGGACTCACAGATCTCAGCTTTTGATGTTTTTTAATCTTATTCAAATTATACAGCAACACCTCACTGAGTATTGCTCACCAAAATGCCACTGTTTTTTGTCACTTAATGTTAAATGCTTTTTTAAAGATATTGTATAGTGATTTGGCAGAAAAAAAGTTGGCATGGCTAAGAGGAAAGGGGCTTCAGTTGACCTGCCAATAAAATTAACACTTGTGTTGAATGGACAGGAGACCTATGAATGGGATATCCACGCATTTTTTTTTAATTAAATGACCACATGCCGTTCTGATAGAGACAAGTACTTTTGTGAGTGAATGGAGGTCTTTATGAAGGCCTGAGATCTACAAATAGAAACTATTTTAAGCAGAGTGCAAGTAGAAAGAGAAGGCCCCAGGTCTCATGCACTTTAAAACAGTTAGCATTTAACAGTTCTGACGTACAGATTTTCACCCTAACATGATTGTAGCAAAATGATCATAAAATTTGGAAACCAGTGTGGCTGGCTATAGGCATAGGCAGGATAGGGACCAATTCTTATGAGCTACAGGGTCCCAGTTCTGTCTTTGACTTCTGGCATAAATGTTACTTTGCCAATGGGGTCAGGACTATATTTAAATTGGAAATATTGAATACGACTGGGTTGAAATGCCATCTTAAATTTGTCTAGGTGGCCAAAAAGTCCCAGAGCTCTTAAAGTACATAAGGTCCCATGTGTAAGGCTGATTCCATATGTGACTACAATGGAGAATTCTAAGCTGTATTCTTGTGAAAGCTCCCACCCCCTCCTTGGCCCAGGTGTCTTTTGGGGGTCATTTATAACTGCTCCTCACTAACTTGGGTCACTATTTTTATCATAGATGTTTAAAAAGTACAGATAAAAAGCTATGCAGGACAAACAAGTCAACCAACAAGAACCAGAAGGCATATAGATAGCTATCAGTCATAGTAATCAAATTTTGACAAACCACTTTTGTATTTTAATATGCTTTCTTTAGGACATTTATATCTGGGCTCGCAATTATTACTCAGATCTCAAGAATTTTTCCTGCCATATTACAAAAGCAAAAGATAGAGCTATGTAGTTACTGTTAAATGCTGATCCCAGAATAGTTTGAGCATTTTAAAAGTCCCTCTCCATAGTCTTAGCTATTGTCTTAAGAAGCATCTAATTGTAACATGGCACTGAAATGTAGTTTGTAGCTTATAGACTTATAGAACTTAGAGCTGGAAGGGACCTGAAAAGAAACATTCAGCCAGTACAGAAATCCTTTTAATGGTATTTTAACACATGGTCATCCAGCATCTACTTGAATATTTTTACTGGAAAGTTTACTATTAAGGCAGTCCATTCCACTGTTGGACAATTCTAATTATGAGAACTTAATTCTAATGCTGGGTTAAAGTATGCTCTCTTGTCATTTTTAATATCCTAGTTTGGCCAGTTGAACATACAGTACAACATACAAAACAACAACAACAACAACAAAAACCCAGTTTCTTCTTATACAATAAATATTGGAGTTAAGGAAGCTTGTGAGAAAAGCCCATTATCCCCCACTCTTTTCTGAAGGCTTCTCTGAGAGCACAGCATGATGGACCAAATGACCATCAAAATTATGAGCAGAGAGCACTGCATACAAAGCCATATACTAAGCAGCATTGCTAAATTGATAAGAGGTTGTCAGAGAAGCAACATCCCTAGGCAGCAAAAGTAGACTTATGAAGTAAAAGCAGGCCAACCATTTATTTGCAAGGGTGGTTGGCATATTTAAGCATAATACATTCTCTAGTACCCTGTTACTTCAAACACAAGGAGTATAATCAATTTCCAATGTCATCAGTGTATCTCTTATTGAGGTGGTATATTTTGAAAAGCTCAGATGGTAGCAAAGCATACATAAAGGTTTAATCAAGGCGGTGTACATCATTATACTTTTGTATTCCTAATCATTACAACCTCTTTATAATTCAAGCTTAGGAAATCCTTGTTTGCATTATTATTTTATTGTAATAAAGCTCAGAGTATTATTTTCCCCCTTTGACAGACATGTCAGAAACTGTTTGGCAAGAGTTGGTGGTGACATTTCTTAGTTGATTAATGGAACACTTTAAGGAATAGCTATAGCTCTTTAGTTCCTTCATGCAGCTGGGTTCAAAGTTTAAACTGTGATTTGAAAAAATATTTAAATCTCTCAGGACTAAAGTTTTCTGAAGTGTCCTGATGCACACAAGAAGGAAATAGCAGAAATCACGCAAAATACACTTGGCTTGATAAAGCACTCTTTAAAAAGTTGCTTTACAACTTCAGCTTGAAAGGCTCTAATTAACAATTACAACTTTATCTCTTACCCTTTCTTTTTGTGTGTGTGCGCGCACTCTTAGAGGGGCACAGTTATTCTTACACTATTGACTGGCCAATTTGGGGTACACCTTTAAAAGGCTTCTTACTTTTAACAACATGAAGATCCTGCTTTGGAACCACTGTTCAAGTCAATAGTGTGACCTAACATGCAATGCTCCAACTGTTCCTCTACAGCCAACACCTGTCTGACAGCTTCTTCAAAGGCCACTGTCACATTAGTATCATCTTTGGCACTTGTTTCTAGATAAGGGTAATCTCCATTCTCTATGCACCAGGCTTGTGCCTCCTCAGTAGTCACTTGCCTATCCTCTTTGTCTACCTTGTTACCCAGAACTACAAAAGGGAAGTGCTCAGGGTCTTTCACATCTGCATAGTAGATGAATTCTTTCTGCCAGTTACCAAGGTTCTCAAAGCTCTGTCGGTCATCCACACTGAAGGTCAAGAGGCAGCAGTCTGCTCCCCTGTAGAAGGGTGTTCTAAGACTCTTGAAACGTTCCTGTCCTGCAGTGTCCCAGATCTGGAGAGTTACAAAACGTCCATCTACCTCCAGATCTCGATTTAAGAACTCTACCCCTATGGTATGAAAAGCCTGGGAGTCAAATTTATTCGTTACATAACGGTTCATAAGCGAGCTTTTCCCAACTCCACCATCACCCAAGAGAATGACCTTTAAGAGCAGGGATTTACCACTCATTGTTGCAGCACCAGATGGGGAAGAGTTTCTAACCAAGATAACCTGAAAATAAAATAAAAAGTAAGAGGGAAAACAGTTAAATTTGAAATTGAAATCAACTTCATAATAAATTTCTCTGAATTATGGAACCTTCTAATTTAGCTTCTCTTGATTCATGCTCATTAACTAATAGAGTATAACAGAAGGAATAAAACTTTTTTTGCATGAGGGAGAAAATAGGTCTTGCTTGTCTGAGGTCTATTGTCTGAGCCAGGAATGGCTGAATGCCATGGATAAGTGGACTAGCAAATGGTGCTGCAATTTGGTTCAGTTCTGACCCTATTCTCTCTTTGATGAGAAAACCTAGAACAGGAATACCACTCAAATGTGTAACCATATTAGCTTCAGATTTTGACAGTTCTAAACAGGCAAATAGTGTGAAATTGATTTGGAGTTTGAAGTCTGTTCCTGATATACTGAGGAGAGAAGGTTATATGAGTTAGAATTCTGTCAGTATATGTTTAGGTTAGAATTAGACCAAACTTGGAAGAGAGAAAAAGGTCAAGTTTCTTTTGGCATTTGCCTCATTATACTTGTATTAATATGGATGCCCTCACAAGTAAAGGATCATCCATAATCTTTTCTTCATGGAACAATAGCAATTAAGTTGATGGCAGTTGACTGGTACCAATATAATAGCTGTCACTCAGGAAGAATATCTGAATAGCTTATTAATTTTTAGTTTTAGGTTCTAATTTCATGCTAGTGCTAAAGAAACATTTTGTAATTTTTAAAGTACTAATAATTATACTGAATCTTTTTGTTACCTCCATAACATGTCTATACATGAAATACCTAGAATGCATCTTAAGATAAAAATATCAAATGCTTACTGAACAACTACCTTGTACTAGATTCTGTTAGGCACTTTCACACCAGCTCCATTGCGGAAACTCAACAATGATGATGTTAATTGGGTGTTATTTATGCATGAGACCCAAAGAGATGAAAAGTAATCACTAATCAAACAGTACATACAAAAGTGTTTCTGGAGTCAAATACATTTGAAATGTAATTTTAAAAACCTTCAGTAGTCCTTAAAATTATATCGGTGTGCATGTGTACTAATCGTATATTTTTCTAAACAGTCATTTTTAGAAGATCCAATGGAAAAAAATATAAAATATTATCTGTCCAGTTGAATATAAAATATAAACCTACCCAGTTGGGTCTTTGTCACAATCTTGTCTTTTTCTTGTTGTTGTTTTTCTGTTCTAGGATTCTAAAAAACAAATTGGGAAACATTTTTTTAAATCTATCATAAAATAAATTATATATATATATATATATTAATAAAAGGGTAATATGCTAATTAGACTGAGAGACCTTTCAGGAGACCTTGCGGACGTTTTTCTGGATAAAGCCATGGTGATGGGCCCGAGGTAGAGGCGGTTAGAAGCCAAGAGGGGAGGGTGATCAGGCTGGTGGGGGGTGGGGCCATTGGGGGTAAGCAGACCAACAGGGGGGCCAGTTGGGGGCAAACAGACCATCATTGGGGGTCAGTTGGAGGTGATCAGGACAGTGGGAGGGAGGCAGTTTGGAGTGAGCAGGCCAGTGGGGAGGCTAGGTGGGGCTGAGCAGGCCAGCAAGGGGGGCATTTGGGGATGAGCAGGCTGGCAGGAGAGGCATTTAGGGGTGAGCACACTGGCATGGGGGCAGTTAGGGGTGATCAGGCTGGCGGTGGGGGCATTAGGAGGCAAGCAGGCCGGCGGCGGGGGGCAGTTGGGGGCGAGCAGGCCTGCAGGCAGAGTGATTAGGGGCAACCAGGGAGGCAGGCAGGCAGGTGAGTGGTTAGAAGCCAGCAGTCCCAGATTGCGAGAGGGACGTCCAACTGCCGGTTTAGGCCCGATACCTGTAAACCAGCAGTAGGACATCCTTCAAGGGGTCCCAGATTTGAGAGGGTGCAGGCCAGGCTGAGGAACACCCCCTCCCCCATGCACGAGTTTCATGTGTGTGTGTGTGTGTGTGTGTGTGTGTGTGTGTGTGTGTTGTGTGTATATATATATATATATATTGCTCAAGTCAGGAAGTCAGGAAAACAACAGACCATCTCAACTTAGCTACAGAGAATGCTTTTCATAAATATACTTGAGTTTAAAATGCTATAAATGTTTAATATGGACAAATAATTTTATTGCAACAACTTAAACTTGTCGTAATTTGAGTGTACTTTATGTAATTTTAAACTTCTATATTGTCTCTCTATTGAGCACTCCAATCCAAGTAAACCAAAGAAAGTAGGTGATATTCACAGAAGATATTCAGGAAAGGGAAAGCACAGAGAATCTAAGATATGCTGAGATTCTATGTCAGAGATGAAACTCCTTCCCTTTATACCTATCAACGTTATTATCTCCAAGAACTTCCTAGCACACTGGTTGGCAAACCGCAGCTCATGAGCCACATGCGGCTCTTTGGCCCCTTGAGTGTGGCTCTTCCACAAAATACCATGTGCAGGCGTGCATGTACAGTGCGATTGAAACTTCGTGGCCCATATGCAGAAGTCGGTTTTTGGCCTGGGCGAGTCTATTTTGAAGAAGTGGTGTTACAAGAAGTGGGGGGTGTCAGTCGGTCAGGCGACGGGATACGCAGCACCAGGCAGGTACATTGTTTTGAGGTACATTCACTGAGGTCGACCTCTTCCAACTCTCCCATCCACACTCATCTATCTGAAACAAGTATACAAGATGAGTGTGGATTGGAGAGTTGGAAGGGTTCCTCAGCGAACGTACCTCAATCAGATTGAGGACGTTTTTTAGCAAAGGCCAGCTTAGGAGTACCCTAATTAAGTTAATAACAATGTACCTCCCTATAGAGTTTAATTTTTAAAAATTTGGCTCTCAAAAGAAATTTCAATCGTTTTACTGTTGATATTTGGCTCTGTTGACTAATGAGTTTGCCCACCACTGTCCTAGAACACTCATCAATCTTCCTTGAGTTTGTCTCTGCAGTTGATTTCACAAGATCAGAGAAGAAAAAGTTATGTTTGGGGATTCCCTATTTACAATATATTCTATTGGCTAATTATTTTACTCATTAATTTTGATCATCTGTCTTGAACAAAACTTTTAGTATTTAGCTGGCTTTATTAAATTGAAACGCAACTTCATTTAACATTTTAGTTAATTATGGCAAGAATCTTATTTAACCATCATCAAGAATATTGGTCTAAACAGCATGGGATGGCCAGAGGGGAAGGGGTGGTGATTGGGTGGAGGTGGGCTAAGTGGGGGCGGGATGTGAGACATCTGTAATAGTGTCAACAATAAAAATAAAGTAAAAAAAAAAAAAAAAAAGAATACTGGTCACCCAGCCAGCATGGCTTAGTGATTGAACGTCGACCTATGAACCAGGAGGTCATAGTTCAATTCTTGGTCAGGGCACATGTCCAGGTTGTGGGCTTGATCTCCAGTGGGGCATGCAGGTAGCCAATCAATGATTCTCTCTCATCATCGATGTTTCTATTTCTCTCTCCCTCTCCCTTCCCCTCTGAAATCAAAGAATACTGGCCTAAAAAGAAAAACAGTCCTTAGATTTGTTGAGTATTCTTTCATAGTGAGGAATAAAGAAACTTTAAAAAACAATCTCTCTTGCTTAATAATCTCATGTAATTTTTTTAAAAAATTTTATTGTTTAGAGTATTATAGATGTCCCCCATTTCCCTCCCTTTTGCTCCCCTCCACCCAGCTTCCCCGCGCCCCCCCCCCATACCTCATGCCTCCACTGCACTATTATCTGTGTCCATGGGCTATGCATGTATGCATATAAGTTTTCTTCCTGCTCCCCTTCCTTCTAAGATCTGTAACTCTGTTCTATGCTTCCAGGTCTCTGGACCTATTTTGTTTGTCATGTTATTTTCTTCAAATATAAATAAAGAATATTATAAGGGATTTATTAGAAATATAAATTAGTAATTATGAATTTAAATAATGTCTTTTAAATTGATAGGCTTTATCCTCCTTCTTGGTCTATATCTATTCTAAAGTATTCTCAAGTTTACCACAATTCTTTATTTTTGTCCTCTTTTCTCTGTTCTCAAACTTCTGTCTTTGGCACTAGCTCAAGTAACATACATTTCTTTAAATGGTGATGAAAGAAGTGCTAGTACACCTCTTTATTTTTAATACTGGTCTGTGTGATAACTTTCATAACAGAACTCTTGAACTCTCACTTAGAAAAGTAAAAGAAGGAAGTGACAACTTGGGCACAATACTGGTAGTATTAAGGGCTTGTGCCAAATAAACTTTAAATATCTAGCAAACAGGTGTTCATATCATTCAATGACTTACTAACTCTACTTTCCTTACTGCGGATACATCAGATGATGGGTCAAGGACTGAGTGCATATGGAAACCAAATACTCAGCTCCAGGAATAATGATGAAGTATTAATAACTATCTGAGATAATGCTGCAGTTGCTTGTGCATTCCCTATTTGGTCATGTGCACACATAACTTCTGGATACATAGGGAGGAAAAGCAATGTGGTTCAATGTCAAGTGCACTGGGCTGGCAGCAATCCGGAGATAAGAGTCTTCATCACTGCTTTCCCATTAATTTATTTTATGAAATTGGACAGGTCACTTAATCTTTCTGTGTTTCAATATTGTCCTATATAAAAATAGAACTGATAATACCTGTCCTACTTAACTCATAGGATTTGGGGAGGGGGGTGAATAACTTATGAAGCCTGCAAAAATTTGTATGCATTTATTGAAATTTTTGGTTTGAGATGTTTGTTCCTCTTGCTCCTCTACCTCCTTTCACTCACTGGAGGGAGCCTTATGACTCAGTATTAACCCTTCTCAAAAGGGCCTGCCAGTAGGAATATAACAATTCTTCATTTTCTTTGTCTTCCATATTTGAGAACGCCTTGTTTCCCAATAATTTTGAGTATCTTCCACAGAATCTCAGTGTGGAGGAACCTTAAGGATTTTCTCATCCAATCCTGCTATTGATGCTTGAGAAAACATTTGAGTGCCTATTGGGTGCAGTTTCCTTACTAAGGTGACCCTCTATTCACCTCTGCTATCTCCAAGTCTTGTTTGTTTGCTGGAAGTAGAGATGAATACAGTTTAGGCTTGTCTCCTTGCCTTCACTCACTAAATCCTGCTGATTTTTCCTTGGAATATCCTTTTCTGATCCTCTGCTACCATCCTCATTTTGGCCCACATCTCCTTGCATCTAATCTATTATGAAAGCTTCCTGACTGTTCTCTCCCTTGCCTCTGGTTTCTCCTTACCTAATCTACTTTGCAAAGCTTAATCACTTGAGCACTCACTGTTGGACATGCATACGTGTTTTAGGCGAGGTCTTATCCTCAAGGAGTTTACAAATTAACATATAAGCTTCAGATCTCATGGTTTACAGTTGAAACAGTAGCATTATAACAACCTTATTTTGTTACCAAAACCTTATTTCCAAGTATGTCTTTCTGACACAACCAAATTTTAAATACCCAGATAGTAAGGCCCTTGTTCTTATGTCTTTGAAGCCACTTCAACATGCAGTAGCAGAGTCCTCATATAGCTAATCAATAAATATTTGTCCATCAATTGTTTAAGTAGGTGCCCAAAACTAATGCCTCTAAATTTATGCCAAGGTACAATAGGCCACAGTTCTGTAAGAAATCCAAATACTATTATTTACTAGTATAAGGTGACTAAAGAGCAGAAGTTATGGTCTTATATGGATCACTTTCTAGATGGAATATAACAGAAATTCCACCTGTTGGAAGTTGGTGGAAATACTCAAGTTTTCCTCCCCTTCCCTCACATTTTAAAAATAAGTATACAGATCCCTCCATTCCCATCAAAAACAAGAGGAGAATAATTATCTCCATTTTGTGTTTTTAGTGGTTGCTGGCATCCCTACCATCATCATCATCACTGAAAATGAGTGTGATCTTCTTTAGTACATACTTCAAAAACTAGCACAGTATACAAACAAATCAATTTTCCTCCCCCAGAATATGCCAAATTTAAATCAAACCTTAAAAAAGATAGCATAATGTAGGCAAAAGAACCCTTTGATAACTCTAAGTACATTTAATAGGTAAATCAAACCCCTTTACATCCTTTATGGATCCCATGTCAAGTTAGGATTTGGACTAAAATGTTTATTCTGATTTTGGTCCCATTCAGAGAAAGATATGGCTTTAACAGACCAACTATCACAGAGATGCAATTCTCCTTTCCTATCCCATGGCCCCAAATAGATTAACAAGCATTCTCTAAGGATAGCTTATTCACTTTTTATTCCAATTAGGGTATACATCTTAGACAGTAAGGTGAATTAGGAATTCATATAACAGATACTTGCCAGCTTTCTTTGCTTTTCAACATACTTGAAACCTTCTGAATCTGCTGTGCTGGCACCCACTGATTGTGTTTAGTTGGGAGTGGGAATGGAGGTGAGGGAGAAGGCAGTACAATCATGAGAAAGAGGTTGAAGCTTTGAAAATAGTACATTTTAGTGTGATGATGGAGAGAAGAGAGATAGAAATGCAAATTGGCAAGTCAGTTCAGTTGCCATGGGTAGAATGATGCTCAAATCCATAGTGCAGATTGGGAGCAAGTCTTGAGAGGGATTGTACTGCATGGCTGGGGCGGGGGGAGGGGGGGTGGGGGGTGAGAGTGGCACTGGCTGCAATCTGCACAGGGGAGGAGCCATAATTGGGGTTGTAGGGAAAGCCCATCTTGTGACATACTGGTTGAGGCTACTCAACTCACTGTTGATTCCTGGCATAAATTTGTTAATACTGCACTGGAGAACTGGGAGAGGTGATCTTTAATCTATGTGAAAATCAATACAAATAAGAAATGATAAAATATTTGAGTTCCTCCACCTCAAACGGTGTAGGTTATTTCCAATTCAACCTGATGCTTAGTGGTGGTGGTGGTGTTCCTAGCAGGTAAGCCCTCTGACGTGTACACTAGATTCATTTTGTGGAGCTAACAAATAATCAGCTATATCCATGCACTGAGTCCAACAGTCACAGCTGTCATGCCACTGAAATGCTATTCTCACATTTATGTCCATATTTAGATCTTATATGCATCTAGAAGGGACCAATGTGGAATTTCACCTCTAACCTTTCATTCCTCAGGATGACAGCTCCGTGGCTATGAGCCTGAAGGCATACTAGATAGCAATTTGGCACTGTCCCCAAGCCACTTCTTCCCAAGTAGACTAGCTAGAGACAAATAGGTAAGGTTTGGGTAAGTGATCAAAGTACCGGGAGAAGCTTCCTTAGAAGACCAGGAATGTTATCTCTATGACAGGGGCACTGTTAGCATTGGGGATCTAAAAAGTGTGATGTCAGGCATAGTTTCAGCTACCTCGGACCCAGGTCCTCTCATCTCACCCCCAGCTCTTAGAACCAGAGGCCGTGGCGCATGCGCACTGAGCCACACCCGTTCCCCACGGAGTCCTACCCCTCCCTGCCCAGCTCTGGCAGCCGCTTGGATTACTCAGCAACGACCCCCACCTCCCCAATAGTCACCTACCCCCCAACTCTGACCCCTGCACTGCTGAGGGCCCTTTCCCAAGGTGCGAGTGCCCCCAGAAATTACCTAGACCTCCCTTTATTCATCTTTCCCCAAACCCCCCACCTCCGGGCCTCTGGGGTCCCGGCTGTTGGCCTCGCTCCCTGCCCACGCACAGTCACCTTACCCGACACAATGGGACAAAGATAGAAGAGAGCCACGGGTACCAGACAGTCAGCTCTGAGAGCCGGCCGCCCGGCTCCTCAGCGACACTGTCACTGCTCCTACTGCCTCCCCGTCCTCAGTGGGGCAGCAAGTGCAGCTTGGACCTCCGTGGCCTGACAGCTGCTGCTCGCGCCCGCCTGCCGTTACTGCCGCGCAGCGTCTCGAGCCCGCGCCTGCGAGGGGAGGGGGCGGGGCCCGCGCCGCCTCCTTGGGCCCCTTTCTTGTCGCTGGGGACCCGGCTGTCTCTGGCCCTTGCAGGTCCAGAGCGCACCCTGCCTCACTGTTTCCTTTAATGCTCATTGTCCAACCCAGGTCTCCCTTGTCATCCTCCTCTCAGTAGGCAGAGCGACAATGGACCATCAAATATTGCTCTCCCACTTAGCTCCTCTGCAGCCAGGTTCCACAGCACCATTTTCGGCAGTTACCCTCCGACCTAACTCATTTACCTTACCGCTAAACCCTCTACTTTTGCCAAAAGGATAGCACATATATTCTCCTGTTTCAAACAGCGCAGGGAAATACATTAATAGGAAATACATTACACAACACATTACTAGGTCCTCTAGCTGGCTACTGCTCATAAAATTCTCATGGCAATCCAAAAATAAAGATTCACATCTGTACCTCAGGCATAGAAGGCACACCATCCTTTACCCTTACCAGTTAGTATTCTCGAGGGACACACATTGCTAGACATTTCTGGAAATGTTGCTGAGGTAGAATGAAATATTCCACTTGTGCCCAGCTTCTTTTTGTTGTCTCCTCTGGCCCTCTGTCGCTCCAACTTTATGATTTATTCTTTCCTGTTATCAAAGGAGGATTAGCTCCTGGGGTTATTTCGCCCATAGGTAGATCCACCTGTGCATCTTCTCTGATATCTGAGAACCTGTGCCTGTATGGCACTGCCCCTCACTCACCATGTGCCCCTTAAAGGTCCTCACAATAACCTCCCTCCATCTAGGCCAGTCTCACTCTACCTCTTCACAAGTGAACTATTTAATCAATCCCACATGGCCCAATTAAACTGTCACTTCCTCAGAGTAGCCTTTCTCAATAACCCCAAAATGGAGAGACTGCCTTGATTTATTCTCTTGCAGACTCCTGCTTTTTCTTCATAATATTTATCTGTTCATAATTAGATATTTAAATGTATGATTATTTCGATTGACAACTGCCTTCCTCCACTAAACTATATTGCACTATAAAGTCAAGGATTGGGACTGTCTAGATTCACCATCATATCCCCAGGGCCTAGGGCAATGCTTGTTACATAGGACATGCTCAGAAAATATTTGTTGAATATGAATGCCTATCATATCATCAATAAGTATTGTTCTCTAAAAATAAAATGAAGAGTTCTAATTGAATCCCTTGTGCTCCTACTTAAACCACTTCCTCCCCTCTCCTCCAAACATACTAAAGCCCTCTTCTGATGGAGGAGAGATACACATAGTCCTCAATTTTTTACTCCCACATTTGTATCTGTAATAACAGGAAACTTTTGAGCACAGGCCTCAATATATCTATATATATTTATAGATTATATACATGTATTACTGTGCATATATACTTTATATATTACATTATGCATATATTGTAATACATACACATAAAAATACTCCAACATAGACATTTTAAAAGAATGAGGAAAAAAGAAATACATTGCAATGTGGTTTTTAAAAATCTTTATGGTTGAAAGTATTACATATGTCCCCTTCCCCCCCAACCAACCTCTTTTAGCGGCCTTCACCCCCACCCGTTTTTCACCACCCTATTTTCTGTATCCATTGGTTATGCATATATGCATACAAGTTCTTTGGTTGATATCTTCCCATCCAACCACCCTCCCCTGCCTTCCATCTCAGATTGCACAGTCTGTTCCATGCTTATATGTATCTGGATCTATTTTGTTCATCAGTTTATTTTTTCATTAGATTCCGCATATGAGTGAGATCCTGTAATACTTATTTTTCTCTGACTGGCTTATTTCACTTAGCATAATACTCTCCAGGTCTCTCCATGCTGTCTCAAAGGGTAAGAGAGCCTTCTTTTTTTTACTGCTGCATAGTATTCCAATTACCACAGCTTTTTATCCACTCATCTACTAATGGGTACTTTAGCTATTGTAAATTGTGCTGCTGTGAACATAGGAGTGCATATATTCTTTCTGATTGTTGATTCAGGTCTCTTCTCCTAGAAGTGGGATCACTGGGTCTGTTACAGAGTAGGAAAACTTTTAGGCCTGCTTAATTCCCTAGCCACCTCAGCAGCTTGACAGCCTGTGCAAAGTTTCTAGGAACTGAGCTCCCACACGTGAGCAATGGCCCACAAAGAACAAACTGATCAGCACTCCTGAGCAACAGCCTACAAAGCACAGACATATCACAATTAAGAACAGTCCTGGCCTTTACGTTACCCAGAAATGAGTGACAGGAGGAGGATGAGTAGCTTGGCTAAAACTACACAATTAGCTTTTGTAACTTGGCTTTGCTTGCTATGGGAACCTGAACACGGATGTAGTTGTCCCCTTTAAATATTGGACTCTGCAGATGGCCGTGGCCGCTTCTCTCTTGGGCTTCCCGAGTGGAGGAGCGGACACTGGCCAGTCAATAAAGGCTCTTTAAATTTTAATCAGTCTGGAGTTCTGGTCATTCTGTCACTCGCACTCCACAGCAGGTCAAATGGCAATTCCATTCTTAATTTATTGAGGAAATTCCATACTGTTCTCCAACGTGACTGCACCAGTCTGCATTCCCACCAGCAGTATACGGGGGTTCCCTTTTCTACACATCCTCACCAGCACTTGTCATTTGTTGATGATAGACATTCTGACAGGTGGGAGGTGATACCTCATTGTGGTTTTGATTTGCATCTCTTGGATGATTAGTGACTTTGAGCATGTTTTCATATATCTCTTGGCTTTCTGAATGTCCTCTTTTGGAAAGTGTCTATTTAGGCCCTTTGTCCATTTTTGAATTGGATTGTTTATCTTCCTTTTGTTAAGTTGTAGGACTTCCTTATCTAAGGACAATTTTACATATCTAAAAATTAGTAAGAACCCAAAAAACTATTATGAGGATATATCGGCCTGTCATCACTATAGAAAATACTAGAATGAAAAGTTTAATAAATTTATTTTAAAACACAATAAAAAAACCATTACATCATGTACACATAAACTCCAAATGCATATAAAAATGTTTCTTTTCGAAGAGTACATAGGACATTTACATTGTTTCAGGTATTTGAAAATCTTGATATCTGGCCTAAGAGAAGACAAATAAACTCTTCTACTAGTATAGGCCTTTACATTTTATCTGCTGGCGCAGATAAAATTGCATTACTTCGACAAGAAAGTATATGCTCATGCTACCTACAAAGGGGCAAAGAAGCCTCACACATCAGGTCCTTTTGTCATTCTAAGACATGTGATAGGAAGTAACCTACAGCTCCCCTGAATGAGAGTGGGGTTTGACATTCTGGGAGAAGTAGCCAGCCTCTTCTTGAGGAGGGAATAAGGAATAAATAAACTGGAAAGCTGACCGTGAGGGTATTCCGAGTACAATCAAGTGTATTGGGGTTGGAATGGTCAGGAACAGGGGTAGAGAAATGCCTGGAATGCAGAACCTGTAATTATTATCTAGAACGATTTTTGGCCTAAGGACAATTTTACATATCGAAAAATTAGTAAGAACTCAAAAAACTTTTAAGAGGGCTATATCTGCCCGTCATCACTATAGAAAATATTAGAATGAAAAGTTTAATAAATTTATTTTAAAACACATTAAAAAAAACATTACATCATGTTAACATAAACTCCAAATGCATATAAAAATGTTTCTTTTCTAAGAGTACATAGGACATTTACATTGTTTCAGGTATTTGAAAATCTTGATATCTGGCCTAAGAGAAGACAAACAAATTCTTCTACTAATATAGGCCTTTACATTTTATCTGCTGCCTGAGATAAAATTGCATTACTTCGACAAGAAATTATATGCTCATGCTACCTACAGAGGGGCAAAGAAGCCTCACACATCAGGTCCTTTTGTCATTCTAACACAAGTGATAGGAAATAACCTGCAGCTCCCCTGAATGAGCGCGGGGTTTGACCTTCTGGAAGAAGTAGCCAGCCTCTTCTTGAGGAGGGAATAAGGAATAAATAAACTGGAAAGCTGACCGTGAGGGGATTCTGAGTACAATCAAGTGTTTTGGGGTTGGAATGGTCAGGAACAGGGGTAGAGGAATGCCTAGAAGTCAGAACCTGTAATTATTATCTAGAACGATTTTTGGTCTAAGGACAATTTTACATATCTAAAAATTAGTAAGAACCCAAAAAACTTTTATGAGGGCTATATCTGCCCGTCATCACTATAGAAAATATTAGAATAAAAAGTTTCGTAAATTTATTTTAAAACACAATAAAAAAACCATTACATCATCTACACTAATAAAAGAGAAAAATGGTAATTGGCGTACGACGATACCCTTTTCATTGGCTAATCAGGGCAATATGCAAATTAACTGCCAACTATGATTGACAGTTAACTGCCAACTAAGATTGGCAGTTAACTGCCAAGAAGATGGCGGCTAATTTGCATACGTAGGCACAATGCAGAGAGGCGAAAGGGAAAGCAGGAAGAAGCCCCCTGCCACTGACAGTGATTGGAAACCCAGGGGGGAGCTAAGAGCTGGGGGGCAGTGCAAAGGCCGCCCACGGGCCGCCTTTGCCCTGCCCCCCAGCCATGATCAGAGAATCAGGCGCCTTTGCCGCCCTGGCCAGTGATAGCAGGAAGTAGGGGTGGAGCCAGCGATGGGAGCTGGGCACGTTCAAAGCTGGCAGTCCCAGGAGCTAAGGGTCCCTTTCCTGGGCCTAAAGCGGAGCCCACGATCTTGGCACCCCCCGCTGCCACTGCAGGTCCCCGCAGCCTGGGCCGGACGCCTAGGCCAGAGGCGTTAGGCCTGGGCAGAAGCGGAGCCTGCAACCGCGGGGAGCTGGGCGTCCCTTGCCCAGGCCTGACACCTCTGCCGGAGGCCTCAGGCCTGGGCGGGGGCCAGAGCCAGTGGGTCCCCTGCCCAGGCATGATTCCTGGGCCAGAGGACTCAGGCCTGGGCGGGGGCCAGAGCCAGTGATCGGGGGGGAGATGGGGGTCCCCTGTCCAAGGCTGACACTTCTGGCGGAGGCGTCAGGCCTGGACAAGGGGCCGATCCTGCGATTGGAGTGTGATGGGGGTCAACGGCTGAGGGCTCCCAGTATGTGATAGGGGGCAGGCTGGGCTGAGGGACACTCCCCACACACACACCCAGTGCACGAATTTCCTGCACCGGGCCCCTAGTGTTAACATAAACTCCAAATGCATACAAAAATGTTTCTTTTGTAAGAATATATAGGACATTGACATTTTTTCAGGTATCTGAAAATCTAAATGTCTGGCCTAAGAGAAGACAAATAAATTCTTCTACTAGTATAGGCCTTTACATTTTTTCTGCTGCCAGAGATAAAATTGCATTCCTTCGACAAGAAATCCTATGCCATGCTACCTACAGAGAGGCAAAGAAGCCTCACACATCAGGTCCTTTTGTCATTCTAACACATGTGATAGGAAATAACCAGCAGCTCCCCTGAATGAGAGTGGGGTTTGACCTTCTGGGAGAAATAGCCAGCCTCTTCCTGAGGAGGGAATAAGAAATAAATGAACTGGAAAGCTGACCATGAGGGGATTCCGAGTACAATCAAGTGTATTGGGGTTGGAATGGTCAGGAACAGGGGTAGAGAAATGCCTGGAATGCAGAACCTGTAATTATTATCTAGAACGATTTTTAGTCTAAGGACAATTTTATATATCTAAAAATTAGAAAGAACCCAAAAAACTTTTATGAGGGCTATATCTGCCCGTCATCACTATAGAAAATGTTAGAATGAAAAGTTTAATAAATTTATTTTAAAACACAATAAAAAAACCATTACATCATCTACACTAATAAAAGCGAAAAATGGTAATTGGCATAGGACGATACCCTTTTCATTGGCTAATCAGGGCAATATGCAAATTAACTGCCAACTATGATTGACAGTTAACTGCCAACTATGATTGACAGTTAACTGCCAACTAAGATTGGCAGTTAACTGCCAAGAAGATGGCGGCTAATTTGCATACGTAGGCACAATGCAGGGAGGCGAAAGGGAAAGCAGGAAGAAGCCCCCTGCCACTGACAGTGATCGGAAACCCAGGGGGTAGCTAAGAGCTGGGGGGCAGGGCAAAGGCCGCCCACGGGCCGCCTTTGCCCTGCCCCCCAGCCATGATCAGAGAATCAGGCGCCTTTGCCGCCCTGGCCAGTGATAGCAGGAAGTAGGGGTGGAGCCAGCGATGGGAGCTGGGCACGTTCAAAGCTGGCAGTCCCAGGAGCTAAGGGTCCCTTTCCTGGGCCTAAAGCGGAGCCCACGATCTTGGCACCCCCCGCTGCCACTGCAGGTCCCCGCAGCCTGGGCCGGACGCCTAGGCCAGAGGCGTTAGGCCTGGGCAGAAGCGGAGCCTGCAACCGCGGGGAGCTGGGCGTCCCTTGCCCAGGCCTGACACCTCTGCCGGAGGCCTCAGGCCTGGGCGGGGGCCAGAGCCAGTGGGTCCCCTGCCCAGGCATGATTCCTGGGCCAGAGGACTCAGGCCTGGGCGGGGGCCAGAGCCAGTGATCGGGGGGGAGATGGGGGTCCCCTGTCCAAGGCTGACACTTCTGGCGGAGGCGTCAGGCCTGGACAAGGGGCCGATCCTGCGATTGGAGTGTGATGGGGGTCAACGGCTGAGGGCTCCCAGTATGTGATAGGGGGCAGGCTGGGCTGAGGGACACTCCCCACACACACACCCAGTGCACGAATTTCCTGCACCGGGCCCCTAGTGTTAACATAAACTCCAAATGCATACAAAAATGTTTCTTTTGTAAGAATATATAGGACATTGACATTTTTTCAGGTATCTGAAAATCTAAATGTCTGGCCTAAGAGAAGACAAATAAATTCTTCTACTAGAATAGGCCTTTACATTTTTTCTGCTGCCAGAGATAAAATTGCATTCCTTCGACAAGAAATCCTATGCCATGCTACCTACAGAGAGGCAAAGAAGCCTCACACATCAGGTCCTTTTGTCATTCTAACACATGTGATAGGAAATAACCAGCAGCTCCCCTGAATGAGAGTGGGGTTTGACCTTCTGGGAGAAATAGCCAGCCTCTTCCTGAGGAGGGAATAAGAAATAAATGAACTGGAAAGCTGACCATGAGGGGATTCCGAGTACAATCAAGTGTATTGGGGTTGGAATGGTCAGGAACAGGGGTAGAGAAATGCCTGGAATGCAGAACCTGTAATTATTATCTAGAACGATTTTTAGTCTAAGGACAATTTTATATATCTAAAAATTAGAAAGAACCCAAAAAACTTTTATGAGGGCTATATCTGCCCGTCATCACTATAGAAAATGTTAGAATGAAAAGTTTAATAAATTTATTTTAAAACACAATAAAAAAACCATTACATCATCTACACTAATAAAAGCGAAAAATGGTAATTGGCATAGGACGATACCCTTTTCATTGGCTAATCAGGGCAATATGCAAATTAACTGCCAACTATGATTGACAGTTAACTGCCAACTATGATTGACAGTTAACTGCCAACTAAGATTGGCAGTTAACTGCCAAGAAGATGGCGGCTAATTTGCATACGTAGGCACAATGCAGGGAGGCGAAAGGGAAAGCAGGAAGAAGCCCCCTGCCACTGACAGTGATCGGAAACCCAGGGGGTAGCTAAGAGCTGGGGGGCAGGGCAAAGGCCGCCCACGGGCCGCCTTTGCCCTGCCCCCCAGCCATGATCAGAGAATCAGGCGCCTTTGCCGCCCTGGCCAGTGATAGCAGGAAGTAGGGGTGGAGCCAGCGATGGGAGCTGGGCACGTTCAAAGCTGGCAGTCCCAGGAGCTAAGGGTCCCTTTCCTGGGCCTAAAGCGGAGCCCACGATCTTGGCACCCCCCGCTGCCACTGCAGGTCCCCGCAGCCTGGGCCGGACGCCTAGGCCAGAGGCGTTAGGCCTGGGCAGAAGCGGAGCCTGCAACCGCGGGGAGCTGGGCGTCCCTTGCCCAGGCCTGACACCTCTGCCGGAGGCCTCAGGCCTGGGCGGGGGCCAGAGCCAGTGGGTCCCCTGCCCAGGCATGATTCCTGGGCCAGAGGACTCAGGCCTGGGCGGGGGCCAGAGCCAGTGATCGGGGGGGAGATGGGGGTCCCCTGTCCAAGGCTGACACTTCTGGCGGAGGCGTCAGGCCTGGACAAGGGGCCGATCCTGCGATTGGAGTGTGATGGGGGTCAACGGCTGAGGGCTCCCAGTATGTGATAGGGGGCAGGCTGGGCTGAGGGACACTCCCCACACACACACCCAGTGCACGAATTTCCTGCACCGGGCCCCTAGTGTTAACATAAACTCCAAATGCATACAAAAATGTTTCTTTTGTCAGAATATATAGGACATTGACATTTTTTCAGGTATCTGAAAATCTAAATGTCTGGCCTAAGAGAAGACAAATAAATTCTTCTACTAGAATAGGCCTTTACATTTTTTCTGCTGCCAGAGATAAAATTGCATTCCTTCGACAAGAAATCCTATGCCATGCTACCTACAGAGAGGCAAAGAAGCCTCACACATCAGGTCCTTTTGTCATTCTAACACATGTGATAGGAAATAACCAGCAGCTCCCCTGAATGAGAGTGGGGTTTGACCTTCTGGGAGAAGTAGCCAGCCTGTTCCTGAGGAGGGAATAAGAAATAAATGAACTGGAAAGCTGACCATGAGGGGATTCCGAGTACAATCAAGTGTATTGGGGTTGGAATGGTCAGGAACAGGGGTAGAGAAATGCCTGGAATGCAGAACCTGTAATTATTATCTAGAACGATTTTTAGTCTAAGGACAATTTTATATATCTAAAAATTAGAAAGAACCCAAAAAACTTTTATGAGGGCTATATCTGCCCGTCATCACTATAGAAAATATTAGAATGAAAAGTTTAATAAATTTTTTTAAAACACATTAAAAAAAACATTACATCATGTTAACATAAACTCCAAAGGCATATAAAATGTTTCTTTTCTAAGAGTACATAGGACATTGACATTGTTTCAGGTTTTGAAAATCTAAATATCTGGCCTAAGAGAAGACAAATAAATTCTTATAGTAGTATAGGCCTTTACATTGTATCTGCTGCCACAGATAAAATTGCATTACTTCGACAAGAAATTATATGCTCATGCTACCTACACAGGGGCAAAGAAGCCTCATACATCAGGTCCTTTTTTTCATTCTTACACAAGTGATAGGAAATAACCTGCAGCTCCCCTGAATGAGAGAGGGGTTTGACCTTCTGGAAGAAGTAGCCAGCCTCATCTTGAGGAGGGAATAAGGAATAAATAAACTGGAAAGCTGACCTTGATAGGATTCTGAGTACAATCAAGTGTTTTGGGGTTGGAATGGTCAGGAACAGGGGTAGAGAAATGCCTGGAAGGCAGAACCGGTAATTATTATCTAGAACAATTTTTGGTCTAGGGACAATTTTACATATCTAAAAATTAGTAAGAACCCAAAAATCTTTTAGGAGGGCTATATCTGCCCGTCATCAATATAGAAAATATTAGAATGAAAAGTTTAATAAATTTATTTTAAAACACAATAAAAAAAAACCATTACATCATGTTAACATAAACTCCAAATTCATATAAAAATGTTTCTTTTCTAAGAGTAAATAGGACATTGACAAAGTTTCAGGTGTTTGAAAATCTTGATATCTGGCCTAAGGGAAGACAAATAAATTCTTATACTAGTATAGGCCTTTACATATTATCTGCTGCCACAGATAAAATTGCATTACTTCGACAAGAAATTATATGCTCATGCTACCTACACAGGGGCAAAGAAGCCTCACACATCAGGTCCTTTTTTTCATTCTTACACAAGTGATAGGAAATCACCTGCAGATCCCCTGAATTAGAGTGGGGTTTGACCTTCTGGGAGAAGAAGCCAGCCTCTTCTTGAGGAGGGAATAAGGAATATATAAACTTGAAAGCTGACCGTGAGGGGATTCCGAGTACAATCAAGTGTATTGGGGTTGGATTGGTCAGGAACAGGGGTAGAGAAATGCCAGGAATGCAGAACCTGTAATTATTATCTAGAACGATTTTTGGTCTAAGGACAATTTTACATATCTAAAAATTAGAAAGAACCCAAAAAACTTTTATGAGGGCTATATCTGCCCATCATCACTATAGAAAATATTAGAAAGAAAAGTTTAATAAATTTTTTTAAAGCACATTAAAAAAAACATCATCGCATGTTAACATAAACTCCAAAATGCATATAAAATGTTTCTTTTCTAAGAGTACATAGGACATTGACATTGTTTCAGGTATTTCAAAATCTTGATATCTGGCCTAAGAGAAGACAAATAAATTCTTCTACTAGTATAGACCTTTACATTTTATCTGCTACCACAGATAAAATTGCATTACTTCGACAAGAAATTATATGCTCATGCTACCAACACAGGGCAAAGAAGCCTCAAACATCAGGTCCTTTTGTCATTCTAACACATGTGATAGGAAATAACCTGCAGCTCCCCTGAATGAGAGTGGGGTTTGACTTTCTGGGAGAAGTTGCCAACCTCTTCTTGAGGAGGGACTAAGGAATAAATAAACTGGAAAGCTGACCGTGAGGGGATTCTGAGTACAATCAAGTCTTTTGAGGTTGGAATTGTCAGGAACAGGGGTAGAGAAATGCCTGGAAGTCAGAACCTGTTATTATTATCTAGAACGATTTTTGGTCTAAGGACAATTTTACATATCGAAAAATTAGAAAGAACCCAAAAAACTTTTATGAGGGCTATATCAGCCCGTCATCACTATAGAAAATGTTAGAATGAAAAGTTTAATAAATTTATTTTAAAACACAATAAAAAAACCATTACATCATCTACACTAATAAAAGCGAAAAATGGTAATTGGCATACGACGATACCCTTTTCATTGGCTAATCAGGGCAATATGCAAATTAACTGCCAACTATGATTGACAGTTAACTGCCAACTATGATTGACAGTTAACTGCCAACTAAGATTGGCAGTTAACTGCCAAGAAGATGGCGGCTAATTTGCATACGTAGGCACAATGCAGGGAGGCGAAAGGGAAAGCAGGAAGAAGCCCCCTGCCACTGACAGTGATCGGAAACCCAGGGGGTAGCTAAGAGCTGGGGGGCAGGGCAAAGGCCGCCCACGGGCCGCCTTTGCCCTGCCCCCCAGCCATGATCAGAGAATCAGGCGCCTTTGCCGCCCTGGCCAGTGATAGCAGGAAGTAGGGGTGGAGCCAGCGATGGGAGCTGGGCACGTTCGAAGCTGGCAGTCCCAGGAGCTAAGGGTCCCTTTCCTGGGCCTAAAGCGGAGCCCACGATCTTGGCACCCCCCGCTGCCACTGCAGGTCCCCGCAGCCTGGGCCGGACGCCTAGGCCAGAGGCGTTAGGCCTGGGCAGAAGCGGAGCCTGCAACCGCGGGGAGCTGGGCGTCCCTTGCCCAGGCCTGACACCTCTGCCGGAGGCCTCAGGCCTGGGCGGGGGCCAGAGCCAGTGGGTCCCCTGCCCAGGCATGATTCCTGGGCCAGAAGACTCAGGCCTGGGCGGGGGCCAGAGCCAGTGATCGGGGGGGAGATGGGGGTCCCCTGTCCAAGGCTGACACTTCTGGCGTAGGCGTCAGGCCTGGACAAGGGGCCGATCCTGCGATTGGAGTGTGATGGGGGTCAACGGCTGAGGGCTCCCAGTATGTGATAGGGGGCAGGCTGGGCTGAGGGACACTCCCCGCACACAAACCCAGTGCACGAATTTCCTGCACCGGGCCCCAAGTGTTAACATAAACTCCAAATGCATACAAAAATGTTTCTTTTGTCAGAATATATAGGACATTGACATTTTTTCAGGTATCTGAAAATCTAAATGTCTGGCCTAAGAGAAGACAAATAAATTCTTCTACTAGAATAGGCCTTTACATTTTTTCTGCTGCCAGAAATAAAATTGCATTCCTTCGACAAGAAATCCTATGCCATGCTACCTACAGAGAGGCAAAGAAGCCTCACACATCAGGTCCTTTTGTCATTCTAACACATGTGATAGGAAATAACCAGCAGCTCCCCTGAATGAGAGTGGGGTTTGACCTTCTGGGAGAAGTAGCCAGCCTGTTCCTGAGGAGGGAATAAGAAATAAATGAACTGGAAAGCTGACCATGAGGGGATTCCGAGTACAATCAAGTGTATTGGGGTTGGAATGGTCAGGAACAGGGGTAGAGAAATGCCTGGAATGCAGAACCTGTAATTATTATCTAGAACGATTTTTAGTCTAAGGACAATTTTATATATCTAAAAATTAGAAAGAACCCAAAAAACTTTTATGAGGGCTATATCTGCCCGTCATCACTATAGAAAATATTAGAATGAAAAGTTTAATAAATTTTTTTAAAACACATTAAAAAAAACATTACATCATGTTAACATAAACTCCAAAGGCATATAAAATGTTTCTTTTCTAAGAGTACATAGGACATTGACATTGTTTCAGGTTTTGAAAATCTAAATATCTGGCCTAAGAGAAGACAAATAAATTCTTATAGTAGTATAGGCCTTTACATTGTATCTGCTGCCACAGATAAAATTGCATTACTTCGACAAGAAATTATATGCTCATGCTACCTACACAGGGGCAAAGAAGCCTCATACATCAGGTCCTTTTTTTCATTCTTACACAAGTGATAGGAAATAACCTGCAGCTCCCCTGAATGAGAGAGGGGTTTGACCTTCTGGAAGAAGTAGCCAGCCTCATCTTGAGGAGGGAATAAGGAATAAATAAACTGGAAAGCTGACCTTGATAGGATTCTGAGTACAATCAAGTGTTTTGGGGTTGGAATGGTCAGGAACAGGGGTAGAGAAATGCCTGGAAGGCAGAACCGGTAATTATTATCTAGAACAATTTTTGGTCTAGGGACAATTTTACATATCTAAAAATTAGTAAGAACCCAAAAATCTTTTAGGAGGGCTATATCTGCCCGTCATCAATATAGAAAATATTAGAATGAAAAGTTTAATAAATTTATTTTAAAACACAATAAAAAAAAACCATTACATCATGTTAACATAAACTCCAAATTCATATAAAAATGTTTCTTTTCTAAGAGTAAATAGGACATTGACAAAGTTTCAGGTGTTTGAAAATCTTGATATCTGGCCTAAGGGAAGACAAATAAATTCTTATACTAGTATAGGCCTTTACATATTATCTGCTGCCACAGATAAAATTGCATTACTTCGACAAGAAATTATATGCTCATGCTACCTACAACAGGGGCAAAGAAGCCTCACACATCAGGTCCTTTTTTTCATTCTTACACAAGTGATAGGAAATCACCTGCAGATCCCCTGAATTAGAGTGGGGTTTGACCTTCTGGGAGAAGAAGCCAGCCTCTTCTTGAGGAGGGAATAAGGAATATATAAACTTGAAAGCTGACCGTGAGGGGATTCCGAGTACAATCAAGTGTATTGGGGTTGGATTGGTCAGGAACAGGGGTAGAGAAATGCCAGGAATGCAGAACCTGTAATTATTATCTAGAACGATTTTTGGTCTAAGGACAATTTTACATATCTAAAAATTAGAAAGAACCCAAAAAACTTTTATGAGGGCTATATCTGCCCATCATCACTATAGAAAATATTAGAAAGAAAAGTTTAATAAATTTTTTTAAAGCACATTAAAAAAAACATCATCGCATGTTAACATAAACTCCAAAATGCATATAAAATGTTTCTTTTCTAAGAGTACATAGGACATTGACATTGTTTCAGGTATTTCAAAATCTTGATATCTGGCCTAAGAGAAGACAAATAAATTCTTCTACTAGTATAGACCTTTACATTTTATCTGCTACCACAGATAAAATTGCATTACTTCGACAAGAAATTATATGCTCATGCTACCAACACAGGGCAAAGAAGCCTCAAACATCAGGTCCTTTTGTCATTCTAACACATGTGATAGGAAATAACCTGCAGCTCCCCTGAATGAGAGTGGGGTTTGACTTTCTGGGAGAAGTTGCCAACCTCTTCTTGAGGAGGGACTAAGGAATAAATAAACTGGAAAGCTGACCGTGAGGGGATTCTGAGTACAATCAAGTCTTTTGAGGTTGGAATTGTCAGGAACAGGGGTAGAGAAATGCCTGGAAGTCAGAACCTGTTATTATTATCTAGAACGATTTTTGGTCTAAGGACAATTTTACATATCGAAAAATTAGAAAGAACCCAAAAAACTTTTATGAGGGCTATATCAGCCCGTCATCACTATAGAAAATGTTAGAATGAAAAGTTTAATAAATTTATTTTAAAACACAATAAAAAAACCATTACATCATCTACACTAATAAAAGCGAAAAATGGTAATTGGCATACGACGATACCCTTTTCATTGGCTAATCAGGGCAATATGCAAATTAACTGCCAACTATGATTGACAGTTAACTGCCAACTATGATTGATAGTTAACTGCCAACTAAGATTGGCAGTTAACTGCCAAGAAGATGGCGGCTAATTTGCATACGTAGGCACAATGCAGGGAGGCGAAAGGGAAAGCAGGAAGAAGCCCCCTGCCACTGACAGTGATCGGAAACCCAGGGGGTAGCTAAGAGCTGGGGGGCAGGGCAAAGGCCGCCCACGGGCCGCCTTTGCCCTGCCCCCCAGCCATGATCAGAGAATCAGGCGCCTTTGCCGCCCTGGCCAGTGATAGCAGGAAGTAGGGGTGGAGCCAGCGATGGGAGCTGGGCATGTTCGAAGCTGGCAGTCCCAGGAGCTAGGGGTCCCTTGCCTGGGCCTAAAGCGAAGCCCATGATTGCGGCGCCCCCCGCTGCCACTGCAGGTCCCCGCTGCCTGGGCCGGACCCCTAGGCCAGAGGCGTCAGGCCTGGGCAGAAGCGGAGCCTGCAATCGCCGGGAGCTGGGGGTCCCTTGCCCAGGCCTGACACCTCTGCCGGAGGCCTCAGGCCTGGTCAAGGGGCCGATCTGGTGATTGGTGATCAGAGGGTGATGAGGGTCAACTCCTCTGGCCGAGGCATCAGGCCTGGGCAGGGCGCTGAGCCGGGGATTGGGGGGATATGAGGGTCCCCTTGCCCAGGCCTGAAGCCTGGGTCAGAGGCGTCAGGCTTGGGCGGGGGGTGGAGCAAGCGATCAGAGGGAGATGGGGGTCCCTTGCCCAGGCATGATTCCTGGGCCAGAGGCCTCAGGCCTGGGCGGGGGCCAGAGCCAGTGATAGGGGGGAGATGGGGGTCCCCTGTCCAAGCCTGACACATCTGGCGGAGGCGTCAGCCCTGGGCAAGGGGCCGATCAGGCGATCGGAGGGTGATGGGGTTCAACGCCTGAGGGCTCCCAGTATGTGAGAGGGGGCAGGCTGGGCTGAGGGACCCTCCCCCCCCCCCACACACACACCCAGTGCACGAATTTCCTGCACCGGGCCCCTAGTCTTAACATAAACTCCAAATGCATATAAAAATGTTTCTATTCTAAGAGTTCATAGGACATTGACATAGTTTCAGGTATTTCAAAATCTTAACATCTGGCCTAAGAGAAGACAAATCAATTCTTCTACTAGTATAGGCCTTTACATTTTATCTGCTACCACAGATAAAATTGCATTACTTCGGCAAGAAATTATATACTCATGCTACCTACACAGGGGCAAAGAAGCCTCAAACATCAGGTCCTTTTTTTCATTCTTACACAAGTGATTGGTCTAAGGACAATTTTACATATCGAAAAATTAGAAAGAACCCAAAAAACTTGTATGAGGGCTATATCTGCCCGTCATCACTATAGAAAATGTTAGAATGAAAAGTTTAATAAATTTATTTTAAAACACAATAAAAAAACCATTACATCATCTACACTAATAAAAGCGAAAAATGGTAATTGGCATACGACGATACCCTTTTCATTGGCTAATCAGGGCAATATGCAAATTAACTGCCAACTATGATTGACAGTTAACTGCCAACTATGATTGACAGTTAACTGCCAACTAAGATTGGCAGTCAACTGCCAAGAAGATGGCGGCTAATTTGCATACGTAGGCACAATGCAGGGAGGCGAAAGGGAAAGCAGGAAGAAGCCCCCTGCCACTGACAGTGATCGGAAACCCAGGGGGTAGCTAAGAGCTGGGGGGCAGGGCAAAGGCCGCCCACGGGCCGCCTTTGCCCTGCCCCCCAGCCATGATCAGAGAATCAGGCGCCTTTGCCGCCCTGGCCAGTGATAGCAGGAAGTAGGGGTGGAGCCAGCGATGGGAGCTGGGCATGTTCGAAGCTGGCAGTCCCAGGAGCTAGGGGTCCCTTGCCTGGGCCTAAAGCGAAGCCCACGATTGCGGCGCCCCCCGCTGCCACTGCAGGTCCCCGCTGCCTGGGCCGGACCCCTAGGCCAGAGGCGTCAGGCCTGGGCAGAAGCGGAGCCTGCAATCGCCGGGAGCTGGGGGTCCCTTGCCCAGGCCTGACACCTCTGCCGGAGGCCTCAGGCCTGGTCAAGGGGCCGATCTGGTGATTGGTGATCAGAGGGTGATGAGGGTCAACTCCTCTGGCCGAGGCATCAGGCCTGGGCAGGGCGCTGAGCCGGGGATTGGGGGGATATGAGGGTCCCCTTGCCCAGGCCTGAAGCCTGGGTCAGAGGCGTCAGGCTTGGGCGGGGGGTGGAGCAAGCGATCAGAGGGAGATGGGGGTCCCTTACCCAGGCATGATTCCTCGGCCAGAGGCCTCAGGCCTGGGCGGGGGCCAGAGCCAGTGATAGGGGGGAGATGGGGGTCCCCTGTCCAAGCCTGACACATCTGGCGGAGGCGTCAGGCCTGGGCAAGGGGCCGATCAGGCGATCGGAGGGTGATGGGGTTCAACGCCTGAGGGCTCCCAGTATCTCAGAGGGGGCAGGCTGGGCTGAGGGACACTCCCCCCCCCCCCACACATACACCCAGTGCACGAATTTCCTGCACCGGGCCCCTAGTCTTAACATAAACTCCAAATGCATATAAAAATGTTTCTTTTCTAAGAGTTCATAGGACATTGACATTGTTTCAGGTATTTCAAAATCTTAATATCTGGCCTAAGAGAAGACAAATCAATTCTTCTACTAGTATAGGCCTTTACATTTTATCTGCTACCACAGATAAAATTGCATTACTTCGACAAGAAATTATATGCTCATGCTACCTACAAAGGGGCAAAGAAGCCTCACACATCAGGTCCTTGTTTTCATTCTTACACAAGTGAAAGGAAATCACCTGCAGATTCCCTGAATGAGAGTGGGGTTTGACCTTCAGGGAGTAGTAGCCAGCCTGCTCTTGAGGAGGGAATAAGGAATAAATAAACTGGAAAGATGACCATGAGGGCATTCCGAGTACAATCAAGTGTTTTGGGGTTGCATTGGTCAGGAACAGTGGTAGAGAAATGCCTGGAATGCAGAACCTGTAATTATTATCTAGAAGGATTTTTGGTCTAAGGACAATTTTACATATTTAAAAATTAGTAAGAACACAAAAAACTTTTATGAGGGCTATATCTGCCCGACATCACGATAGAAAATATTAGAATGAAACGTTTAATAAATTCATTTTAAAACACAATAAAAAAAGCATTACATCATGTTAACATAAACTCCAAATGCATATAAAAATGTTTCTTTTCGAAGAGTACATAGGACATTGACATTGTTTCAGGTATTTCAAAATCTTAATATCTGGCCTAAGAGAAGACAAATAAATTCTTCTACTAGTATAGGCCTTTGCATTTTTTCTGCTGCCAGAGATAAAATTGCATTCCTTCGACCAGAAAGTATATGCTCATGCTACCTACACAGGGGCAAAGAAGCCTCGCACGTCATGTCCTTTTGTCATTCTAACACATGTGATAGGAAATAACCTGCAGCTCCCCTGAATGAGAGTGGGGTTTGACCTTCTGGAAGAAGTAGCCAGCCTCTTCCTGAGGAGGGAATAAGGAATAAATAAACTGGAAAGCTGACCATCAGGGGATTCCGAGTACAATCAAGTGTTTTGGGGTTGGAATGGTCAGGAACAGGGGTAGAGAAATACCTGGAATGCAAAACCTGTAATTATTATCTAGAACAATATTTGGTCTAGGGACAATTTTACATATCTAAAAATTAGTAAGAACCCAAAAAACTTTTAGGAAGGCTATATCTGCCCGTCATCAATATAGAAAATATTAGAATGAAAAGTTTAATAAATTTATTTTAAAACACATTAAAAAAAAACATTACATCATGTTATCATGAACTCCAAATGCATATAAAATGTTTCCTTTCTAAGAGTACATAGGACATTGACATTGTTTCAGGTATTTCAAAATCTTAATATCTGGCCTAAGAGAAGACAAATCAATTCTTCTACTAGTATAGGCCTTTACATTTTATCTGCTACCACAGATAAAATTGCATTACTTCGGCAAGAAATTATATACTCATGCTACCTACACAGGGGCAAAGAAGCCTCAAACATCAGGTCCTTTTTTTCATTCTTACACAAGTGATTGGTCTAAGGACAATTTTACATATCGAAAAATTAGAAAGAACCCAAAAAACTTGTATGAGGGCTATATCTGCCCGTCATCACTATAGAAAATGTTAGAATGAAAAGTTTAATAAATTTATTTTAAAACACAATAAAAAAACCATTACATCATCTACACTAATAAAAGCGAAAAATGGTAATTGGCATACGACGATACCCTTTTCATTGGCTAATCAGGGCAATATGCAAATTAACTGCCAACTATGATTGACAGTTAACTGCCAACTAAGATTGGCAGTTAACTGCCAAGAAGATGGCGGCTAATTTGCATACGTAGGCACAATGCAGGGAGGCGAAAGGGAAAGCAGGAAGAAGCCCCCTGCCACTGACAGTGATCGGAAACCCAGGGGGGAGCTAAGAGCTGGGGGGCAGGGCAAAGGCCGCCCACGGGCCGCCTTTGCCCTGCCCCCCAGCCATGATCAGAGAATCAGGCGCCTTTGCCGCCCTGGCCAGTGATAGCAGGAAGTAGGGGTGGAGCCAGCGATGGGAGCTGGGCGTGTTCGAAGCTGGCAGTCCCAGGAGCTAGGGGTCCCTTGCCTGGGCCTAAAGCGAAGCCCATGATTGCGGCGCCCCCCGCTGCCACTGCAGGTCCCCGCTGCCTGGGCCGGACCCGTAGGCCAGAGGCGTCAGGCCTGGGCAGAAGCGGAGCCTGCAATCGCCGGGAGCTGGGGGTCCCTTGCCCAGGCCTGACACCTCTGCCGGAGGCCTCAGGCCTGGTCAAGGGGCCGATCTGGTGATTGGTGATCAGAGGGTGATGAGGGTCAACTCCTCTGGCCGAGGCATCAGGCCTGGGCAGGGCGCTGAGCCGGGGATTGGGGGGATATGAGGGTCCCCTTGCCCAGGCCTGAAGCCTGGGTCAGAGGCGTCAGGCTTGGGCGGGGGGTGGACCAAGCGATCAGAGGGAGATGGGGGTCCCTTGCCCAGGCATGATTCCTGGGCCAGAGGCCTCAGGCCTGGGCGGGAGCCAGAGCCAGTGATAGGGGGGAGATGGGGGTCCCCTGTCCAAGCCTGACACATCTGGCGGAGGCGTCAGGCCTGGGCAAGGGGCCGATCAGGCGATCGGAGGGTGATGGGGTTCAACGCCTGAGGGCTCCCAGTATCTCAGAGGGGGCAGGCTGGGCTGAGGGACCCTCCCCCCCCCCCCACACACACACCCAGTGCACGAATTTCCTGCACCGGGCCCCTAGTCTTAACATAAACTCCAAATGCATATAAAAATGTTTCTATTCTAAGAGTTCATAGGACATTGACATTGTTTCAGGTATTTCAAAATCTTAACATCTGGCCTAAGAGAAGACAAATCAATTCTTCTACTAGTATAGGCCTTTACATTTTATCTGCTACCACAGATAAAATTGCATTACTTCGGCAAGAAATTATATACTCATGCTACCTACACAGGGGCAAAGAAGCCTCAAACATCAGGTCCTTTTTTTCATTCTTACACAAGTGATTGGTCTAAGGACAATTTTACATATCGAAAAATTAGAAAGAACCCAAAAAACTTGTATGAGGGCTATATCTGCCCGTCATCACTATAGAAAATGTTAGAATGAAAAGTTTAATAAATTTATTTTAAAACACAATAAAAAAACCATTACATCATCTACACTAATAAAAGCGAAAAATGGTAATTGGCATACGACGATACCCTTTTCATTGGCTAATCAGGGCAATATGCAAATTAACTGCCAACTATGATTGACAGTTAACTGCCAACTATGATTGACAGTTAACTGCCAACTAAGATTGGCAGTCAACTGCCAAGAAGATGGCGGCTAATTTGCATACGTAGGCACAATGCAGGGAGGCGAAAGGGAAAGCAGGAAGAAGCCCCCTGCCACTGACAGTGATCGGAAACCCAGGGGGTAGCTAAGAGCTGGGGGGCAGGGCAAAGGCCGCCCACGGGCCGCCTTTGCCCTGCCCCCCAGCCATGATCAGAGAATCAGGCGCCTTTGCCGCCCTGGCCAGTGATAGCAGGAAGTAGGGGTGGAGCCAGCGATGGGAGCTGGGCATGTTCGAAGCTGGCAGTCCCAGGAGCTAGGGGTCCCTTGCCTGGGCCTAAAGCGAAGCCCACGATTGCGGCGCCCCCCGCTGCCACTGCAGGTCCCCGCTGCCTGGGCCGGACCCCTAGGCCAGAGGCGTCAGGCCTGGGCAGAAGCGGAGCCTGCAATCGCCGGGAGCTGGGGGTCCCTTGCCCAGGCCTGACACCTCTGCCGGAGGCCTCAGGCCTGGTCAAGGGGCCGATCTGGTGATTGGTGATCAGAGGGTGATGAGGGTCAACTCCTCTGGCCGAGGCATCAGGCCTGGGCAGGGCGCTGAGCCGGGGATTGGGGGGATATGAGGGTCCCCTTGCCCAGGCCTGAAGCCTGGGTCAGAGGCGTCAGGCTTGGGCGGGGGGTGGAGCAAGCGATCAGAGGGAGATGGGGGTCCCTTACCCAGGCATGATTCCTCGGCCAGAGGCCTCAGGCCTGGGCGGGGGCCAGAGCCAGTGATAGGGGGGAGATGGGGGTCCCCTGTCCAAGCCTGACACATCTGGCGGAGGCGTCAGGCCTGGGCAAGGGGCCGATCAGGCGATCGGAGGGTGATGGGGTTCAACGCCTGAGGGCTCCCAGTATCTGAGAGGGGGCAGGCTGGGCTGAGGGACACTCCCCCCCCACACACACACACACCCAGTGCACGAATTTCCTGCACCGGGCCCCTAGTCTTAACATAAACTCCAAATGCATATAAAAATGTTTCTTTTCTAAGAGTTCATAGGACATTGACATTGTTTCAGGTATTTAAAAATCTTAATATCTGGCCTAAGAGAAGACAAATAAATTCTTCTACTAGTATAGGCCTTTACATTTTATCTGCTACCACAGATAAAATTGCATTACTTCGACAAGAAATTATATGCTCATGCTACCTACAAAGGGGCAAAGAAGCCTCACACATTAGGTCCTTGTTTTCATTCTTACACAAGTGAAAGGAAATCACCTGCAGATTCCCTGAATGAGAGTGGGGTTTGACCTTCAGGGAGTAGTAGCCAGCCTGCTCTTGAGGAGGGAATAAGGAATAAATAAACTGGAAAGATGACCATGAGGGCATTCCGAGTACAATCAAGTGTTTTGGGGTTGCATTGGTCAGGAACAGTGGTAGAGAAATGCCTGGAATGCAGAACCTGTAATTATTATCTAGAACGATTTTTAGTCTAAGGACAATTTTATATATCTAAAAATTAGAAAGAACCCAAAAAACTTTTATGAGGGCTATATCTGCCCGTCATCACTATAGAAAATATTAGAATGAAACGTTTAATAAATTCATTTTAAAACACAATAAAAAAAGCATTACATCATGTTAACATAAACTCCAAATGCATATAAAAATGTTTCTTTTCGAAGAGTACATAGGACATTGACATTGTTTCAGGTATTTCAAAATCTTAATATCTGGCCTAAGAGAAGACAAATCAATTCTTCTACCTGTATAGGCCTTTACATTTTTTCTGCTGCCATAGATAAAATTGCATTCCTTCGACAAGAAAGTATATGCTCATGCTACCTACAGAGGGGCAAAGAAGCCTCGCACGTCATGTCCTTTTGTCATTCTAACACATGTGATAGGAAATAACCTGCAGCTCCCCTGAATGAGAGTGGGGTTTGACCTTCTGGAAGAAGTAGCCAGCCTCTTCCTGAGGAGGGAATAAGGAATAAATAAACTGGAAAGCTGACCATCAGGGGATTCCGAGTACAATCAAGTGTTTTGGGGTTGGAATGGTCAGGAACAGGGGTAGAGAAATACCTGGAATGCAAAACCTGTAATTATTATCTAGAACAATATTTGGTCTAGGGACAATTTTACATATCTAAAAATTAGTAAGAACCCAAAAAACTTTTAGGAAGGCTATATCTGCCCGTCATCAATATAGAAAATATTAGAATGAAAAGTTTAATAAATTTATTTTAAAACACATTAAAAAAAAACATTACATCATGTTATCATGAACTCCAAATGCATATAAAATGTTTCCTTTCTAAGAGTACATAGGACATTGACATTGTTTCAGGTATTTCAAAATCTTAATATCTGGCCTAAGAGAAGACAAATCAATTCTTCTACTAGTATAGGCCTTTACATTTTATCTGCTACCACAGATAAAATTGCATTACTTCGGCAAGAAATTATATACTCATGCTACCTACACAGGGGCAAAGAAGCCTCAAACATCAGGTCCTTTTTTTCATTCTTACACAAGTGATTGGTCTAAGGACAATTTTACATATCGAAAAATTAGAAAGAACCCAAAAAACTTGTATGAGGGCTATATCTGCCCGTCATCACTATAGAAAATGTTAGAATGAAAAGTTTAATAAATTTATTTTAAAACACAATAAAAAAACCATTACATCATCTACACTAATAAAAGCGAAAAATGGTAATTGGCATACGACGATACCCTTTTCATTGGCTAATCAGGGCAATATGCAAATTAACTGCCAACTATGATTGACAGTTAACTGCCAACTAAGATTGGCAGTTAACTGCCAAGAAGATGGCGGCTAATTTGCATACGTAGGCACAATGCAGGGAGGCGAAAGGGAAAGCAGGAAGAAGCCCCCTGCCACTGACAGTGATCGGAAACCCAGGGGGGAGCTAAGAGCTGGGGGGCAGGGCAAAGGCCGCCCACGGGCCGCCTTTGCCCTGCCCCCCAGCCATGATCAGAGAATCAGGCGCCTTTGCCGCCCTGGCCAGTGATAGCAGGAAGTAGGGGTGGAGCCAGCGATGGGAGCTGGGCATGTTCGAAGCTGGCAGTCCCAGGAGCTAGGGGTCCCTTGCCTGGGCCTAAAGCGAAGCCCACGATTGCGGCGCCCCCCGCTGCCACTGCAGGTCCCCGCTGCCTGGGCCGGACCCCTAGGCCAGAGGCGTCAGGCCTGGGCAGAAGCGGAGCCTGCAATCGCCGGGAGCTGGGGGTCCCTTGCCCAGGCCTGACACCTCTGCCGGAGGCCTCAGGCCTGGTCAAGGGGCCGATCTGGTGATTGGTGATCAGAGGGTGATGAGGGTCAACTCCTCTGGCCGAGGCATCAGGCCTGGGCAGGGCGCTGAGCCGGGGATTGGGGGGATATGAGGGTCCCCTTGCCCAGGCCTGAAGCCTGGGTCAGAGGCGTCAGGCTTGGGCGGGGGGTGGAGCAAGCGATCAGAGGGAGATGGGGGTCCCTTGCCCAGGCATGATTCCTGGGCCAGAGGCCTCAGGCCTGGGCGGGGGCCAGAGCCAGTGATAGGGGGGAGAAGGGGGTCCCCTGTCCAAGCCTGACACATCTGGCGGAGGCATCAGGCCTGGGCAAGGGGCCGATCAGGCGATCGGAGGGTGATGGGGTTCAACGCCTGAGGGCTCCCAGTATCTGAGAGGCGGCAGGCTGGGCTGAGGGACACTCCCCCCCCCCCCACACACACACACCCAGTGCACGAATTTCCTGCACCGGGCCCCTAGTCTTAACATAAACTCCAAATGCATATAAAAATGTTTCTTTTCTAAGAGTTCATAGGACATTGACATTGTTTCAGGTATTTAAAAATCTTAATATCTGGCCTAAGAGAAGACAAATAAATTCTTCTACTAGTATAGGCCTTTACATTTTATCTGCTACCACAGATAAAATTGCATTACTTCGACAAGAAATTATATGCTCATGCTACCTACAAAGGGGCAAAGAAGCCTCACACATCAGGTCCTTGTTTTCATTCTTACACAAGTGATAGGAAATAACCTGCAGATCCCCTGAATGAGAGTGGGGTTTGACCTTCAGGGTGTAGTAGCCAGCCTGCTCTTGAGGAGGGAATAAGGAATAAATAAACTGGAAAGATGACCATGAGGGCATTCCGAGTACAATCAAGTGTTTTGGGGTTGCATTGGTCAGGAACAGTGGTAGAGAAATGCCTGGAATGCAGAACCTGTAATTATTATCTAGGAGGATTTTTGGTCTAAGGACAATTTTACATATTTAAAAATTAGTAAGAACACAAAAAACTTTTATGAGGGCTATATCTGCCCGACATCACGATAGAAAATATTAGAATGAAACGTTTAATAAATTCATTTTAAAACACAATAAAAAAAGCATTACATCATGTTAACATAAACTCCAAATGCATATAAAAATGTTTCTTTTCGAAGAGTACATAGGACATTGACATTGTTTCAGGTATTTCAAAATCTTGATATCTGGCCTAAGAGAAGACAAATCAATTCTTCTACTAGTATAGGCCTTTACATTTTTTCTGCTGCCACAGATAAAATTGCATTCCTTCGACAAGAAAGCATATGCTCATGCTACCTACACAGGGGCAAAGAAGCCTCGCACGTCATGTCCTTTTGTCATTCTAACACATGTGATAGGAAATAACCTGCAGCTCCCCTGAATGAGAGTGGGGTTTGACCTTCTGGAAGAAGTAGCCAGCCTCTTCCTGAGGAGGGAATAAGGAATAAATAAACTGGAAAGCTGACCATCAGGGGATTCCGAGTACAATCAAGTGTTTTGGGGTTGGAATGGTCAGGAACAGGGGTAGAGAAATACCTGGAATGCAAAACCTGTAATTATTATCTAGAACAATATTTGGTCTAGGGACAATTTTACATATCTAAAAATTAGTAAGAACCCAAAAAACTTTTAGGAAGGCTATATCTGCCCGTCATCAATATAGAAAATATTAGAATGAAAAGTTTAATAAATTTATTTTAAAACACATTAAAAAAAAACATTACATCATGTTATCATGAACTCCAAATGCATATAAAATGTTTCCTTTCTAAGAGTACATAGGACATTGACATTGTTTCAGGTATTTCAAAATCTTAATATCTGGCCTAAGAGAAGACAAATCAATTCTTCTACTAGTATAGGCCTTTACATTTTATCTGCTACCACAGATAAAATTGCATTACTTCGGCAAGAAATTATATACTCATGCTACCTACACAGGGGCAAAGAAGCCTCAAACATCAGGTCCTTTTTTTCATTCTTACACAAGTGATTGGTCTAAGGACAATTTTACATATCGAAAAATTAGAAAGAACCCAAAAAACTTGTATGAGGGCTATATCTGCCCGTCATCACTATAGAAAATGTTAGAATGAAAAGTTTAATAAATTTATTTTAAAACACAATAAAAAAACCATTACATCATCTACACTAATAAAAGCGAAAAATGGTAATTGGCATACGACGATACCCTTTTCATTGGCTAATCAGGGCAATATGCAAATTAACTGCCAACTATGATTGACAGTAAACTGCCAACTAAGATTGGCAGTTAACTGCCAAGAAGATGGCGGCTAATTTGCATACGTAGGCACAATGCAGGGAGGCGAAAGGGAAAGCAGGAAGAAGCCCCCTGCCACTGACAGTGATCGGAAACCCAGGGGGTAGCTAAGAGCTGGGGGGCAGGGCAAAGGCCGCCCACGGGCCGCCTTTGCCCTGCCCCCCAGCCATGATCAGAGAATCAGGCGCCTTTGCCGCCCTGGCCAGTGATAGCAGGAAGTAGGGGTGGAGCCAGCGATGGGAGCTGGGCATGTTCGAAGCTGGCAGTCCCAGGAGCTAGGGGTCCCTTGCCTGGGCCTAAAGCGAAGCCCACGATTGCGGCGCCCCCCGCTGCCACTGCAGGTCCCCGCTGCCTGGGCCGGACCCCTAGGCCAGAGGCGTCAGGCCTGGGCAGAAGCGGAGCCTGCAATCGCCGGGAGCTGGGGGTCCCTTGCCCAGGCCTGACACCTCTGCCGGAGGCCTCAGGCCTGGTCAAGGGGCCGATCTGGTGATTGGTGATCAGAGGGTGATGAGGGTCAACTCCTCTGGCCGAGGCATCAGGCCTGGGCAGGGCGCTGAGCCGGGGATTGGGGGGATATGAGGGTCCCCTTGCCCAGGCCTGAAGCCTGGGTCAGAGGCGTCAGGCTTGGGCGGGGGGTGGAGCAAGCGATCAGAGGGAGATGGGGGTCCCTTGCCCAGGCATGATTCCTGGGCCAGAGGCCTCAGGCCTGGGCGGGGGCCAGAGCCAGTGATAGGGGGGAGATGGGGGTCCCCTGTCCAAGCCTGACACATCTGGCGGAGGCATCAGGCCTGGGCAAGGGGCCGATCAGGCGATCGGAGGGTGATGGGGTTCAACGCCTGAGGGCTCCCAGTATCTGAGAGGGGGCAGGCTGGGCTGAGGGACACTCCCCCCCCCCCAAACACACACCCAGTGCACGAATTTCCTGCACCGGGCCCCTAGTCTTAACATAAACTCCAAATGCATATAAAAATGTTTCTTTTCTAAGAGTTCATAGGACATTGACATTGTTTCAGGTATTTTAAAATCTTAATATCTGGCCTAAGAGAAGACAAATAAATTCTTCTACTAGTATAGGCCTTTACATTTTATCTGCTACCACAGATAAAATTGCATTACTTCGACAAGAAATTATATGCTCATGCTACCTACAAAGGGGCAAAGAAGCCTCACACATTAGGTCCTTGTTTTCATTCTTACACAAGTGAAAGGAAATCACCTGCAGATTCCCTGAATGAGAGTGGGGTTTGACCTTCAGGGAGTAGTAGCCAGCCTGCTCTTGAGGAGGGAATAAGGAATAAATAAACTGGAAAGATGACCATGAGGGCATTCCGAGTACAATCAAGTGTTTTGGGGTTGCATTGGTCAGGAACAGTGGTAGAGAAATGCCTGGAATGCAGAACCTGTAATTATTATCTAGAAGGATTTTTGGTCTAAGGACAATTTTACATATTTAAAAATTAGTAAGAACACAAAAAACTTTTATGAGGGCTATATCTGCCCGACATCACGATAGAAAATATTAGAATGAATCGTTTAATAAATTCATTTTAAAACACAATAAAAAAAGCATTACATCATGTTAACATAAACTCCAAATGCATATAAAAATGTTTCTTTTCGAAGAGTACATAGGACATTGACATTGTTTCAGGTATTTCAAAATCTTAATATCTGGCCTAAGAGAAGACAAATAAATTCTTCTACTAGTATAGGCCTTTACATTTTTTCTGCTGCCACAGATAAAATTGCATTCCTTCGACAAGAAAGTATATGCTCATGCTACCTACACAGGGGCAAAGAAGCCTCGCACGTCATGTCCTTTTGTCATTCTAACACATGTGATAGGAAATAACCTGCAGCTCCCCTGAATGAGAGTGGGGTTTGACCTTCTGGAAGAAGTAGCCAGCCTCTTCCTGAGGAGGGAATAAGGAATAAATAAACTGGAAAGCTGACCATCAGGGGATTCCGAGTACAATCAAGTGTTTTGGGGTTGGAATGGTCAGGAACAGGGGTAGAGAAATACCTGGAATGCAAAACCTGTAATTATTATCTAGAACAATATTTGGTCTAGGGACAATTTTACATATCTAAAAATTAGTAAAAACCCAAAAAACTTTTAGGAAGGCTATATCTGCCCGTCATCAATATAGAAAATATTAGAATGAAAAGTTTAATAAATTTATTTTAAAACACATTAAAAAAAACATTACATCATGTTATCATGAACTCCAAATGCATATAAAATGTTTCCTTTCTAAGAGTACATAGGACATTGACATTGTTTCAGGTATTTCAAAATCTTAATATCTGGCCTAAGAGAAGACAAATCAATTCTTCTACTAGTATAGGCCTTTACATTTTATCTGCTACCACAGATCAAATTGCATTACTTCGGCAAGAAATTATATACTCATGCTACCTACACAGGGGCAAAGAAGCCTCAAACATCAGGTCCTTTTTTTCATTCTTACACAAGTGATTGGTCTAAGGACAATTTTACATATCGAAAAATTAGAAAGAACCCAAAAAACTTTTATGAGGTCTATATCTGCCCGTCATCACTATAGAAAATGTTAGATTGAAAAGTTTAATAAATTTATTTTAAAACACAATAAAAAAACCATTACATCATCTATACTAATAAAAGAGAAAAATGGTAATTGGCATAGGAAGATAACCTTTTCATTGGCTAATCAGGGCAATATGCAAATTAACTGCCAACTATGATTGACAGTTAACTGCCAACTATGATTGACTGTTAACTGCCAACTAAGATTGGCAGTTAACTGCCAAGAAGATGGCGGCTAATTTGCATACGTAGGCACAATGCAGGGAGGTGAAAGGGAAAGCAGGAAGAAGCCCCCTGCCACTGACAGTGATCGGAAACCCAGGGGGGAGCTAAGAGCTGGGGGGCAGGGCAAAGGCCGCCCACGGGCCGCCTTTGCCCTGCCCCCCAGCCATGATCGGAGAATCAGGCACCTTTGCCGCCCTGGCCAGTGATAGCAGGAAGTAGGGGTGGAGCCAGCGATGGGAGCTGGGAATGTTCGAAGCTGGCAGTTTCAGGAGCTAGGCGTCCCTTGCCTGGGCCTAAAGCGAAGCCCACGATTGCGGCGCCCCCCGCTGCCACTGCAGGTCCCCGCTGCCTAGGCTGGACCCCTAGGCCAGAGGCGTCAGGCCTGGGCAGAAGCGGAGCCTGCAATCGCCGGGAGCTGGGGGTCCCTTGCCCAGGCCTGACACCTCTGCCGGAGGCCTCAGGCCTGGTCAAGGGGCCGATCTGGTGATTGGTGATCAGAGGGTGATGAGGGTCAACTCCTCTGGCCGAGGCATCAGGCCTGGGCAGGGCGCTGAGCCGGGGATTGGAGGGATATGAGGGTCCCCTTGCCCAGGCCTGAAGCCTGGGTCAGAGGCGTCAGGCTTGGGCGGGGGGTGGAGCAAGCGATCAGAGGGAGATGGGGGTCCCTTGCCCAGGCATGATTCCTGGGCCAGAGGCCTCAGGCCTGGGCGAGGGCCAGAGCCAGTGATCGGGGGGAGATGGGGGTCCCCTGTCCAAGCCTGACACCTCTGGCGGAGGCATCAGGCCTGGGCAAGGGGCCGATCAGGCGATCGGAGGGTGATGGGGTTCAACGCCTGAGGGCTCACAGTATCTGAGAGGGGGCAGGCTGGGCTGAGGGACACTCCCCCGCCCCCCCACACACACACCCAGTGCACGAATTTCCTGCACCGGGCCCCTAGTCTTAACATAAACTCCAAATGCATATAAAAATGTTTCTTTTCTACGAGTTCATAGGACATTGACATTGTTTCAGGTATTTAAAAATCTTAATATCTGGCCTAAGAGAAGACAAATAAATTCTTCTACTAGTATAGGCCTTTACATTTTTTCTGCTGCCAGAGATAAAATTGCATTCCTTCGACAAGAAAGTATATGCTCATGCTACCTACACAGAGGCTAAGAAGCCTCGCACATCAGGTCCTTTTGTCATTCTAACACATGTGATAGGAAATAACCTGCAGCTCCCCTGAATGAGAGTGGGGTTTGACCTTCTGGAAGAAGTAGCCAGCCTCTTCCTGAGGAGGGAATAAGGAATAAATAAACTGGAAAGCTGACCATCAGGGGATTCCGAGTACAATCAAGTGTTTTGGGGTTGGAATTGTAAGGAACAGGGGTAGAGAAATGCCTGGAATGCAGAACCTGTAATTATTATCTAGAACAATTTTTGGTCTAGGGACAATTTTACATATCTAAAAATTAGTAAGAACCCAAAAAACTTTTAGGAGGGCTATATCTGCCCGTCATCAATATAGAAAATATTAGAATGAAAAGTTTAATAAATTTATTTTAAAACACATTAAAAAAAAACATTACATCATGTTATCATGAACTCCAAATGCATATAAAATGTTTCCTTTCTAAGAGTACATAGGACATTGACATTTTTTCAGGTATTTCAAAATCTTAATATCTGGCCTAAGAGAAGACAAATCAATTCTTCTACTAGTATAGGCCTTTACATTTTATCTGCTACCACAGATAAAATTGCATTACTTCGACAAGTAATTATATGCTCATGCTACCTACAAAGGGGCAAAGAAGCCTCACACATCAGGTCCTTGTTTTCATTCTTACACAAGTGAAAGGAAATCACCTGCAGATCCCCTGAATGAGAGTGGGGTTTGACCTTCTGGGAGTAGTAGACAGCCTCTTCTTGAGGAGGGAATAAGGAATAAATAAACTGGAAAGATGACCATGAGGGGATTCCGAGTACAATCAAGTGTTTTGGGGTTGCATTGGTCAGGAACAGTGGTAGAGAAATGCCTGGAATGCAGAACCTGTAATTATTATCTAGAAGGATTTTTGGTCTAAGGACAATTTTACATATCTAAAAATTAGTAAGAACACAAAAAACTTTTATGAGGGCTATATCTGCCCGACATCACGATAGAAAATATTAGAATGAAAAGTTTAATAAATTCATTTTAAAACACAATAAAAAAAGCATTACATCATGTTAACTTAAACTCCAAATGCATATAAAAACGTTTCTTTTCGAAGAGTACATAGGACATTGACATTGTTTCAGGTATTTCAAAATCTTAATATCTGGCCTAAGAGAAGACAAATAAATTCTTCTACTAGTATAGGCCTTTACATTTTATCTGCTACCACAGATAAAATTGCATTACTTCGGCAAGAAATTATATACTCATGTTACCTACACAGGGGCAAAGAAGCCTCAAACATCAGGTCCTTTTTTTCATTCTTACACAAGTGATTGGTCTAAGGACAATTTTACATATCGAAAAATTAGAAAGAACCCAAAAAACTATTATGAGGTCTATATCTGCCCGTCATCACTATAGAAAATGTTAGAATGAAAAGTTTAATAAATTTATTTTAAAACACAATAAAAAAACCATTACATCATCTATACTAATAAAAGAGAAAAATGGTAATTGGCATATGACGATAACCTTTTCATTGGCTAATCAGGGCAATATGCAAATTAATTGCCAACTATGATTGACAGTTAACTGCCAACTATGATTGACTGTTAACTGCCAACTAAGATTGGCAGTTAACTGCCAAGAAGATGGCGGCTAATTTGCATACGTAGGCACAATGCAGGGAGGTGAAAGGGAAAGCAGGAAGAAGCCCCCTGCCACTGACAGTGATCGGAAACCCAGGGGGGAGCTAAGAGCTGGGGGGCAGGGCAAAGGCCGCCCACGGGCCGCCTTTGCCCTGCCCCCCAGCCATGATCGGAGAATCAGGCACCTTTGCCGCCCTGGCCAGTGATAGCAGGAAGTAGGGGTGGAGCCAGCGATGGGAGCTGGGAATGTTCGAAGCTGGCAGTCCCAGGAGCTAGGCGTCCCTTGCCTGGGCCTAAAGTGAAGCCCACGATTGCGGTGCCGCCCGCTGCCACTGCAGGTCCCCACTGCCTAGGCCGGACCCCTAGGCCAGAGGCGTCAGGCCTGGGCAGAAGCGGAGCCTGCAATCGCCGGGAGCTGGGGGTCCCTTGCCCAGGCCTGACACCTCTGCCGGAGGCCTCAGGCCTGGTCAAGGGGCCGATCTGGTGATTGGTGATCAGAGGGTGATGAGGGTCAACTCCTCTGGCCGAGGCATCAGTCCTGGGCAGGGCGCTGAGCCGGGGATTGGGGGGATATGAGGGTCCCCTTGCCCAGGCCTGAAACCGGGGTCAGAGGCGTAAGGCTTGGGCGGGGGGTGGAGCAAGCGATCAGAGGGAGATGGGGGTCCCTTGCCCAGGCATGATTCCTGGGCCAGAGGCCTCAGGCCTGGGCGAGGGCCAGAGCCAGTGATCGGGGGGAGATGGGGGTCCCCTGTCCAAGCCTGACACCTCTGGCGGAGGCGTCAGGCCTGGGCAAGGGGCCGATCAGGCGATCGGAGGGTGATGGGGTTCAACGCCTGAGGGCTCCCAGTATCTGAGAGGGGGCAGGCTGGGCTGAGGGACACTCCCCCCCCCCCCACACACACACCCAGTGCACGAATTTCCTGCACCGGGCCCCTAGTCTTAACATAAACTCCAAATGCATATAAAAATGTTTCTTTTCTAAGAGTTCATAGGACATTGACATTGTTTCAGGAATTTAAAAATCTTAATATCTGGCCTAAAAGAAGAAAAATAAATTCTTCTACTAGTATACGCCTTAACATTTTTTCTGCTGCCAGAGATAAAATTGCATTCCTTCGACAAGAAAGTATATGCTCATGCTACCTACACAGGGGCAAAGAAGCCTCGCACGTCATGTCCTTTTGTCATTCTAACACATGTGATAGAAAATAACCTGCAGCTCCCCTGAATTAGATTGGGGTTTGACTTTCTGGGAGAAGTAGCCAGCCTCTTCTTGAGGAGGGAATAAGGAATAAATAAACTGGAAAGCTGACCGTGAGGGTATTCCGAGTACAATCAATTGTTTTGGGGTTGGATTGGTCAGGAAAAGGGGTAGAGAAATGCCTGGAATGCAGAACCTGTAATTATTATCTAGAAGGATTTTTGGTCTATGGACAATTTTACATATCGAAAAATTAGAAAGAACCCAAAAAACTTTTATGAGTGCTTTATCTGCCCGACATAACCATAGAAAATATTACAATGAAAAGGTTAATAAATTTATTTTAAAACACATTAAAAAAAAACATTACATCATGTTATCATAAACTCCAAATGCACGTAAAATGTTTCTTTTCTAAGAGTACATAGGACATTGACATTTTTTCAGGTATTTCAAAATCTTAATATCTGGCCTAAGAGAAGACAAATCAATTCTTCTACTAGTATAGGCCTTTACATTTTATCTGCTGCCTCAGATAAAATTGCATTACTTCGACAAGAAATTATATACTCATGCTACCTACAGAGGGGCAAAGAAGCCTCACACATCAGGACCTTTTTTTCATTCTTACACAAGCAATAGGAAATAACCTGCAGATCCCCTGAATGAGAGTGGGGGTTGACCTTCTGGGAGAAGTAGCCAGCCTCTTCTTGAGGAGGGAATAAGGAATAAATAAACTGGAAAGCTGACCGTGAGGGGATTCCCAGTACGATCAAGAGTATTGGGGTTGGAATGGTCAGGAACAGGGGTAGAGAAATGTCTGGAAGACAGAACCTGTAATTATTATCCAGAACCATTTTTTGTCTAGGAACAATATTACATATCTAAAAATTAGTAAGAACCCAAATAACTTTTAGGAGGGATATATATCTGACCGTCATCAAAATAGAAAATATTAGAAAGAAAGTTTAATAAATTTATTTTAAAACACAATAAAAAAAAATCCATTACATCATGTTAACATAAACTCCAAATGCATATAAAAATGTTTCTTTTCTAAGAGAACATAGGAAATTGACATTTTTTCAGGTATTTCAAAATCTTAATATCTGGCCTAAGAGAAGACAAATAAATTCTTCTACTAGTATAGGCCTTTACATTTTATCTGCTACCACAGATAAAATTGCATTACTTCGGCAAGAAATTATATACTCATGCTACCTACACAGGGGCAAAGAAGCCTCAAATATCAGGTCCTTTTTTTCATTCTTACACAAGTGATTGGTCTAAGGACAATTTTACATATCGAAAAATTAGAAAGAACCCCAAAAACTTTTATGAGGGCTATATCTGCCCGTCATCACTGTAGAAAATGTTAGAATGAAAAGTATAATAAATTTATTTCAAAACACAATAAAAAAACCATTACCTCATCTACACTAATAAAAGGGGTAGAGAAATGCCTGGAATGCAGAATCTGTAATTATTATCTAGAATGATTTTTGGTCTAAGGACAGTTTTACATATCGAAAAATTAGAAAGAAACCAAAAAACTTTTATGAGGGCTATATCTGCAGCTCCCCTGAATTAGAGTGGGGTTTGACTTTGTGGGAGAAGTACTCAGCCTCTTCTTGAGGAGGGAATAAGGAATAAATAAGCTGGAAAGCTGACCGTGAGGGTATTCAGAGTACAATCAAGTGTTTTGGGGTTGGAATTGTAAGGAACAGGGGTAGAGAAATGCCTGGAATGCAGAACCTGTAATTATTATGTAGAACGATTTTTGGTCTAAGGACAATTTTACATATCGAAAAAATATTAAGAACCCAAAAAAGTTTTATGAGGGCTATATCTGCCCGTCATCAGGATAGAAAATATTAGAATGAAAAGTTTAATAAATTTATTTTAAAACACATTAAAAAAAAACATTACATCATGTTATCATAAACTCCAAATGCATATAAAATATTTCTTTTCTAAGAGTACATAGGACATTGACATTGTTTCCGGTATTTCAAAATCTTAATATCTGGCCTAAGAGAAGACAAATCAATTCTTCTACTACTATAGGCCTTTACATTTTGTCTGCTACCACAGATAAAATTACAATACTTCGACAAAAAATTATATGCTCATGCTACCTACAAAGGGGCAAAGAAGCCTCACACATCAGGTCCTTTTTTTCATTCTTACACAAGTGAAAGGAAATAACCTGCAGCTCCCCTGAATGAGAGTGGGGTTTGACCTTCTGGGAGAAGTAGCCAGCCTCTTCTTGAGGAGGGAATAAGGAATAAATAAACTGGAAAGATGACCATGAGAGGATTCCGAGTACAATCAACTGTTTTCGGGTTGCATTGGTCAGGAACAGGGGTAGACAAATGCCTGGAATGCAGAACCTGTAATTATTATCTAGAAGGATTTTTGGTCTAAGGACAATTTTACATATCGAAAAATTAGAAAGAACCCAAAAAACATTTATGAGGGCTATATCTGCCCGTCATCACGATCGAAAATATTAAAATGAAAAGTTTAATAAATTCATTTTAAAACACAATAAAAAAAGCAGTACATCATGTTAACATAAACTCCAAATGCATATAAAAATGTTTCTTTTCGAAGAGTACATAGGACATTGACATTGTTTCAGGTATTTGAAAATATTAATATCTGGCCTAAGAGAAGACAAATAAATTCTTATAGTAGTATAGGCCTTTACATTGTATCTGCTGCCACAGATAAAATTGCATTACTTCGACAGAAATTATATACTCATGCTACCTACAAAGGGGCAAAGAAGCCTCACACATCAGGACCTTTTTTTCATTCTTACACAAGCGATAGGAAATAACCTGCAGATCCCCTGAATGAGAGTGGGGGTTGACCTTCTGGGAGAAGTAGCCAGCCTCTTCTTGAGGAGGGAATAAGGAATAAATAAACTGGAAAGCTGACCGTGAGGGGATTCTGAGTACGATCAAGTGTATTGGGGTTGGAATGGTCAGGAACAGGGGTAGAGAAATGTCTGGAAGGCAGAACCTGTAATTATTATCCAGAACCATTTTTTGTCTAGGGACAGTATTACATATCTAAAAATTAGTAAGAACCCAAATAACTTTTAGAAGGGCTATATCTGACCGTCATCAAAATAGAAAATATTAGAAAGAAAGTTTAATAAATTTATTTTAAAACACAATAAAAAAAAATCCATTACATCATGTTAACAAAAATTCCAAATGCATATAAAAATGTTTCTTTTCTAAGAGTACATAGGACATTGACATTGTTTCAGGTATTTCAAAAATTTAACATCTGGCCTAAGAGAAGACAAATCAATTCTTCTACTAGTATAGGCCTTTACATTTTATCTGCTACCACAGATAAAATTGCATTACTTCGACAAGAAAGTATATGCTCATGCTACCTACAGAGGGGCAAAGAAGCCTCGCACATCAGGTCCTTTTGTCATTCTAACACATGTGATAGGAAATAACCTGCAGCTCCCCTGAATGAGAGTGTGGTTTGACTTTCTGGGAGAAGTAGCCCGCCTCTTCTTGAGGAGGGAATAAGGAATAAATAAACTGGAAAGCTGACCTTGAGGGGATTCCGAGTACAATCAAGTGTTTTGGGGTTGGAATGGTCAGGAACAGGGGTAGATAAAGGCCTGGAATGCAGAACCTGTAATTATTATCTAGAAGGATTTTTGGTCTAAGGACAATTTTACATATCTAAAAATTAGTAAGAACCCAAAAAACTTTTAGGAGGGTGATATCTGCCCGTCATCACGATCGAAAATATTAGAATGAAAAGTTTAATAAATTCATTTTAAAACACAATAAAAAAGCATACATCATGTTAACATAAACTCCAAATGCATATAAAAATGTTTCTTTTCGAAGAGTACATAGGACATTGACATTGTTTCAGGTATTTGAAAATATTAATATCTGGCCTAATAGAAGACAAATAAATTATTATAGTCATATAGGCCTTTACATTGTATCTGCTGCCACAAATAAAATTGCATTACTTTGTCAAGAAATTATATACTCATGCTACCTACACAGGGGCAAAGAAGTCTCACACATCAGGACCTTTTTTTCATTCTTACACAGGCGATAGGAAATAACCTGCAGCTCCCCTGAATGAGAGTGGGGTTTGACCTTCTGGGAGAAGTAGCCAGCCTCTTCTTGAGGAGGGAATAAGGAATAAATAAACTGGAAAGCTGACCGTGAGGGTATTCCGAGTACAATCAACTGTTTTGGGGTTGCATTGGTCAGGAACAGTGTTAGAGAAATGCCTGGAATGCAGAACCTGTAATTATTATCTAGAAGGATTTTTGGTCTAAGGACAATTTTACATATCGAAAAATTAGAAAGAACACAAAAAACTTTTATGAGGGCTATATCTGCCCGTCATCACGATAGAAAATATTAGAATGAAAAGTTTAATAAATTCATTTTAAAACACAATAAAAAAAGCATTATATCATGTTACCATAAACTCCAAATGCATATAAAAATGTTTCTTTTCGAATAGTACATAGGACATTGACATTGTTTCAGGTATTTGAAAATATTAATATCTGGCCTAAGAGAAGACAAATAAATTCTTATAGTAGTATAGGCCTTTACATTGTATCTGCTGCCACAGATAAAATTGCATTACTTCGACAAGAAATTATATACTCATGCTACCTACAGAGGGGCAAAGAAGCCTCGCACATCAGGACCTTTTTTTCATTCTTACACAAGCGATAGGAAATAACCTGCAGATCCCCTGAATGAGAGTGGGGGTTGACCTTCTCGGAGAAGTAGCCAGCCTCTTCTTGAGGAGGGAATAAGGAATAAATAAACTGGAAAGCTGACCGTGAGGGGATTCTGAGTACGATCAAGTGTATTGGGGTTGGAATGGTCAGGAACAGGGGTAGAGAAAGGTCTGGAAGGCAGAACCTGTAATTATTATCCAGAACCATTTTTTGTCTAGGGACAATATTACATATCTAAAAATTAGTAAGAACCCAAATAACTTTTAGGAGGGCTATATCTGACCGTCATCAAAATAGAAAATATTAGAAAGAAAGTTTAATAAATTTATTTTAAAACACAATAAAAAAAAATCCATTACATCATGTTAACATAAACTCCAAATGCATATAAAAATGTTTCTTTTCTAAGAGAACATAGGACATTGACATTGTTTCAGGTATTTCAAAATCTTAATATCTGGCCTAAGAGAAGACAAATCAATTCTTCTACTAGTATAGGCCTTTACATTTTATCTGCTACCACAGATAAAATTGCATTACTTTGGCAAGAAATTATATACACATGCTACCTACACAGGGGCAAAGAAGCCTCAAATATCAGGTCCTTTTTTTCATTCTTACACAAGTGATTGGTCTAAGGACAATTTTACATATCGAAAAATTAGAAAGAACCCCAAAAACTTTTATGAGGGCTATATCTGCCCGTCATCACTGTAGAAAATGTTAGAATGAAAAGTTTAATAAATTTATTTCAAAACACAATAAAAAAACCATTACCTCATCTACACTAATAAAAGGGGTAGAGAAATGCCTGGAATGCAGAATCTGTAATTATTATCTAGAATGATTTATGGTCTAAGGACAGTTTTACATATCGAAAAATTAGAAAGAACCCAAAAAACTTTTATGAGGGCTATATCTGCAGCTCCCCTGAATTAGAGTGGGGTTTGACTTTGTGGGAGAAGTACTCAGCCTCTTCTTGAGGAGGGAATAAGGAATAAATAAGCTGGAAAGCTGACCGTGAGGGTATTCAGAGTACAATCAAGTGTTTTGGGGTGGAAGGGTCAGGAACAGGGGTAGAGAAATGCCTGGAATGCAGAACCTGTAATTATTATGTAGAACGATTTTTGGTCTAATGACAATTTTACATATCGAAAAATTATTAAGAACCCAAAAAAGTTTTATGAGGGCTATATCTGCCCGTCATCAGGATAGAAAATATTAGAATGAAAAGTTTAATAAATTTATTTTAAAACACATTAAAAAAAACATTACATCATGTTATCATAAACTCCAAATGCATATAAAATGTTTCTTTTCTAAGAGTACATAAGACATTGACATTGTTTCCGGTATTTCAAAATCTTAATATCTGGCCTAAGAGAAGACAAATCAATTCTTCTACTACTATAGGCCTTTACATTTTGTCTGCTACCACAGATAAAATTGCAATACTTCGACAAAAAATTATATGCTCATGCTACCTACAAAGGGGCAAAGAAGCCTCACACATCAGGTCCTTTTTTTCATTCTTACACAAGTGAAAGGAAATAACCTGCAGCTCCCCTGAATGAGAGTGGGGTTTGACCTTCTGGGAGAAGTAGCCAGCCTCTTCTTGAGGAGGGAATAAGGAATAAATAAACTGGAAAGATGACCATGAGAGGATTCCGAGTACAATCAACTGTTTTGGGGTTGCATTGGTCAGGAACAGTGTTAGAGAAATGCCTGGAATGCAGAACCTGTAATTATTATCTAGAAGGATTTTTGGTCTAAGGACAATTTTACATATCGAAAAATTAGAAAGAACCCAAAAAACATTTATGAGGGCTATATCTGCCCGCCATCACGATCGAAAATATTAGAATGAAAAGTTTAATAAATTCATTTTAAAACACAATAAAAAAAGCATTACATCATGTTAACATACACTCCAAATGCATATAAAAATGTTTCTTTTCGAAGAGTACATAGGACATTGACATTGTTTCAGGTATTTGAAAATATTAATATCTGGCCTAAGAGAAGACAAATAAATTCTTAGAGTAGTATAGGCCTTTACATTGTATCTGCTGCCACAGATAAAATTGCATTACTTCGACAGAAATTATATACTCATGCTACCTACACAGGGGCAAAGAAGCCTCACACATCAGGTCCTTTTTTTCATTCTTACACAAGCGATAGGAAATAACCTGCAGATCCCCTGAATGAGAGTGGGGGTTGACCTTCTGGGAGAAGTAGCCAGCCTCTTCTTGAGGAGGGAATAAGGAATAAATAAACTGGAAAGCTGACCGTGAGGGGATTCTGAGTACAATCAAGTGTATTGGGGTTGGAATGGTCAGGAACAGGAGTAGAGAAATGTCTGGAAGGCAGAACCTGTAATTATTATCCAGACCATTTTAGTCTAGGGACAATATTACATATCTAAAAATTAGTAAGAACCCAAATAACTTTTAGGAGGGCTATATCTGACCGTCATCAAAATAGAAAATATTAGAAAGAAAGTTTAATAAATTTATTTTAAAACACAATAAAAAAAAATCCATTACATCATGTTAACAAAAATTCCAAATGCATATAAAAATGTTTCTTTTCGAAGAGTACATAGGACATTGACATTGTTTCAGGTATTTGAAAATATTAATATCTGGCCTAATAGAAGACAAATAAATTATTATAGTCATATAGGCCTTTACATTGTATCTGCTGCCACAAATAAAATTGCATTACTTTGTCAAGAAATTATATACTCATGCTACCTACACAGGGGCAAAGAAGTCTCACACATCAGGACCTTTTTTTCATTCTTACACAGGCGATAGGAAATAACCTGCAGATCCCCTGAATGAGAGTGGGGTTTGACCTTCTGGGAGAAGTAGCCAGCCTCTTCTTGAGGAGGGAATAAGGAATAAATAAACTGGAAAGCTGACCGTGAGGGTATTCCGAGTACAATCAACTGTTTTGGGGTTGCATTGGTCAGGAACAGTGTTAGAGAAATGCCTGGAATGCAGAACCTGTAATTATTATCTAGAAGGATTTTTGGTCTAAGGACAATTTTACATATCGAAAAATTAGAAAGAACCCAAAAAACATTTATGAGGGCTATATCTGCCCCCCATCACGATCGAAAATATTAGAATGAAAAGTTTAATAAATTCATTTTAAAACACAATAAAAAAAGCAGTACATCATGTTAACATAAACTCCAAATGCATATAAAAATGTTTCTTTTCGAAGAGTACATAGGACATTGACATTGTTTCAGGTATTTGAAAATATTAATATCTGGCCTAAGAGAAGACAAATAAATTCTTAGAGTAGTATAGGCCTTTACATTGTATCTGCTGCCACAGATAAAATTGCATTACTTCGACAGAAATTATATACTCATGCTACCTACACAGGGGCAAAGAAGCCTCACACATCAGGTCCTTTTTTTCATTCTTACACAAGCGATAGGAAATAACCTGCAGATCCCCTGAATGAGAGTGGGGGTTGACCTTCTGGGAGAAGTAGCCAGCCTCTTCTTGAGGAGGGAATAAGGAATAAATAAACTGGAAAGCTGACCGTGAGGGGATTCTGAGTACAATCAAGTGTATTGGGGTTGGAATGGTCAGGAACAGGAGTAGAGAAATGTCTGGAAGGCAGAACCTGTAATTATTATCCAGACCATTTTAGTCTAGGGACAATATTACATATCTAAAAATTAGTAAGAACCCAAATAACTTTTAGGAGGGCTATATCTGACCGTCATCAAAATAGAAAATATTAGAAAGAAAGTTTAATAAATTTATTTTAAAACACAATAAAAAAAAATCCATTACATCATGTTAACAAAAATTCCAAATGCATATAAAAATGTTTCTTTTCGAAGAGTACATAGGACATTGACATTGTTTCAGGTATTTGAAAATATTAATATCTGGCCTAATAGAAGACAAATAAATTATTATAGTCATATAGGCCTTTACATTGTATCTGCTGCCACAAATAAAATTGCATTACTTTGTCAAGAAATTATATACTCATGCTACCTACACAGGGGCAAAGAAGTCTCACACATCAGGACCTTTTTTTCATTTTTACACAGGCGATAGGAAATAACCTGCAGATCCCCTGAATGAGAGTGGGGTTTGACCTTCTGGGAGAAGTAGCCAGCCTCTTCTTGAGGAGGGAATAAGGAATAAATAAACTGGAAAGCTGACCGTGAGGGTATTCCGAGTACAATCAACTGTTTTGGGGTTGCATTGGTCAGGAACAGTGTTAGAGAAATGCCTGGAATGCAGAACCTGTAATTATTATCTAGAAGGATTTTTGGTCTAAGGACAATTTTACATATCGAAAAATTAGAAAGAACACAAAAAACTTTTATGAGGGCTATATCTGCTCGTCATCACGATAGAAAATATTAGAATGAAAAGTTTAATAAATTCATTTTAAAACACAATAAAAAAAGCATTATATCATGTTACCATGAACTCCAAATGCATATAAAAATGTTTCTTTTCGAATAGTACATAGGACATTGACATTGTTTCAGGTATTTGAAAATATTAATATCTGGCCTAAGAGAAGACAAATAAATTCTTATAGTAGTATAGGCCTTTACATTGTATCTGCTGCCACAGATAAAATTGCATTACTTCGACAAGAAATTATATACTCATGCTACCTACAGAGGGGCAAAGAAGCCTCGCACATCAGGACCTTTTTTTCATTCTTACACAAGCGATAGGAAATAACCTGCAGATCCCCTGAATGAGAGTGGGGGTTGACCTTCTCGGAGAAGTAGCCAGCCTCTTCTTGAGGAGGGAATAAGGAATAAATAAACTGGAAAGCTGACCGTGAGGGGATTCTGAGTACGATCAAGTGTATTGGGGTTGGAATGGTCAGGAACAGGGGTAGAGAAATGTCTGGAAGGCAGAACCTGTAATTATTAACCAGAACCATTTTTTGTCTAGGGACAATATTACATATCTAAAAATTAGTAAGAACCCAAATAACTTTTAGGAGGGCTATATCTGACCGTCATCAAAATAGAAAATATTAGAAAGAAAGTTTAATAAATTTATTTTAAAACACAATAAAAAAAAATCCATTACATCATGTTAACATAAACTCCAAATGCATATAAAAATGTTTCTTTTCTAAGAGAACATAGGACATTGACATTGTTTCAGGTATTTCAAAATCTTAATATCTGGCCTAAGAGAAGACAAATAAATTCTTCTTCTAGTATAGGCCTTTACATTTTATCTGCTACCACAGATAAAATTGCATTACTTCGACAAGAAATTATATGCTCATGCTACCTACAGAGGGGCAAAGAAGCCTCGCACATCAGGTCCTTTTGTCATTCTAACACATGTGATAGGAAATAACCTGCAGCTCCCCTGAATTAGAGTGGGGTTTGACATTCTGGGAGAAGTAGCCAGCCTCTTCTAGAGGAGGGAATAAGGAATAAATAAACTGGAAAGATGACCGTGAGGGGATTCCGAGTACAATCAAGTGTTTTGGGGTTGGATTGGTCAGGAACAGGGGTAGAGAAATGCCTGGAAGGCAGAACTGTAATTATTATCTAGGAGGATTTTTGGTCTAAGGACAATTTTACATATCAAAAAAATTAATAAGAACCCAAAAAACTTTTCTGAGGGCTATATCTGCTCGTCATCACGACAGAAAATATTAGAATGAAAAGATTAATAAACTTATTTTAAAACACATTAAAAAAAAACATAACATCATGTTATCATAAACTCCAAATGCATATAAAATGTTTCTTTTCTAAGAGTACATAGGACATTGACATTGTATCAGGAATTTCAAAATCTTGATATCTGGCCTAAGAGAAGACAAATCAATTCTTCTACTAGTGTAGGCCTTTATATTTTATCTGCTACCACAGATAAAATTGCATTACTTCAACAAGAAATTATATGCTCATGCTACCTACAGAGGGGCAAAGAAGCTTCACACATCAGGTCCTTTTGTCATTCTAACACATGTGATAGGAAATAACCTGCAGCTCCCCTGAATTAGAGTGGGGTTTGACATTCTGGGAGAAGTAGCCAGCCTCTTCTTGAGGAGTGAATAAGGAATAAATAAACTGGAAAGCTGACCATGAGGGGATTCCGAGTACGATCAAGGATATTGGGGTTGGAATGGTCAGGAACAGGGGTAGAGAAAGGTCTGGAAGGCAGAACCTGTAATTATTATCCAGAACCATTTTTTGTCTAGGGACAATATTACATATCTAAAAATTAGTAAGAACCCAAATAACTTTTAGGAGGGCTATATCTGACCGTCATCAAAATAGAAAATATTAGAAAGAAAGTTTAATAAATTTATTTTAAAACACAATAAAAAAAAATCCATTACATCATGTTAACATAAACTCCAAATGCATATAAAAATGTTTCTTTTCTAAGAGAACATAGGACATTGACATTGTTTCAGGTATTTCAAAATCTTAATATCTGGCCTAAGAGAAGACAAATCAATTCTTCTACTAGTATAGGCCTTTACATTTTATCTGCTACCACAGATAAAATTGCATTACTTTGGCAAGAAATTATATACACATGCTACCTACACAGGGGCAAAGAAGCCTCAAATATCAGGTCCTTTTTTTCATTCTTACACAAGTGATTGGTCTAAGGACAATTTTACATATCGAAAAATTAGAAAGAACCCCAAAAACTTTTATGAGGGCTATATCTGCCCGTCATCACTGTAGAAAATGTTAGAATGAAAAGTTTAATAAATTTATTTCAAAACACAATAAAAAAACCATTACCTCATCTACACTAATAAAAGGGGTAGAGAAATGCCTGGAATGCAGAATCTGTAATTATTATCTAGAATGATTTATGGTCTAAGGACAGTTTTACATATCGAAAAATTAGAAAGAACCCAAAAAACTTTTATGAGGGCTATATCTGCAGCTCCCCTGAATTAGAGTGGGGTTTGACTTTGTGGGAGAAGTACTCAGCCTCTTCTTGAGGAGGGAATAAGGAATAAATAAGCTGGAAAGCTGACCGTGAGGGTATTCAGAGTACAATCAAGTGTTTTGGGGTGGAAGGGTCAGGAACAGGGGTAGAGAAATGCCTGGAATGCAGAACCTGTAATTATTATGTAGAACGATTTTTGGTCTAATGACAATTTTACATATCGAAAAATTATTAAGAACCCAAAAAAGTTTTATGAGGGCTATATCTGCCCGTCATCAGGATAGAAAATATTAGAATGAAAAGTTTAATAAATTTATTTTAAAACACATTAAAAAAAACATTACATCATGTTATCATAAACTCCAAATGCATATAAAATGTTTCTTTTCTAAGAGTACATAAGACATTGACATTGTTTCCGGTATTTCAAAATCTTAATATCTGGCCTAAGAGAAGACAAATCAATTCTTCTACTACTATAGGCCTTTACATTTTGTCTGCTACCACAGATAAAATTGCAATACTTCGACAAAAAATTATATGCTCATGCTACCTACAAAGGGGAAAAGAAGCCTCACACATCAGGTCCTTTTTTTCATTCTTACACAAGTGAAAGGAAATAACCTGCAGCTCCCCTGAATGAGAGTGGGGTTTGACCTTCTGGGAGAAGTAGCCAGCCTCTTCTTGAGGAGGGAATAAGGAATAAATAAACTGGAAAGATGACCATGAGAGGATTCCGAGTACAATCAACTGTTTTGGGGTTGCATTGGTCAGGAACAGTGTTAGAGAAATGCTTGGAATGCAGAACCTGTAATTATTATCTAGAAGGATTTTTGGTCTAAGGACAATTTTACATATCGAAAAATTAGAAAGAACCCAAAAAACATTTATGAGGGCTATATCTGCCCGCCATCACGATCGAAAATATTAGAATGAAAAGTTTAATAAATTCATTTTAAAACACAATAAAAAAAGCATTACATCATGTTAACATAAACTCCAAATGCATATAAAAATGTTTCTTTTCTAAGAGTACATAGGACATTGACATTGTTTCAGGTATTTGAAAATATTAATATCTGGCCTAAGAGAAGACAAATAAATTCTTAGAGTAGTATAGGCCTTTACATTGTATCTGCTGCCACAGATAAAATTGCATTACTTCGACAGAAATTATATGCTCATGCTACCTACACAGGGGCAAAGAAGCCTCACACATCAGGTCCTTTTTTTCATTCTTACACAAGCGATAGGAAATAACCTGCAGATCCCCTGAATGAGAGTGGGGGTTGACCTTCTGGGAGAAGTAGCCAGCCTCTTCTTGAGGAGGGAATAAGGAATAAATAAACTGGAAAGCTGACCGTGAGGGGATTCTGAGTACAATCAAGTGTATTGGGGTTGGAATGGTCAGGAACAGGAGTAGAGAAATGTCTGGAAGGCAGAACCTGTAATTATTATCCAGACCATTTTAGTCTAGGGACAATATTACATATCTAAAAATTAGTAAGAACCCAAATAACTTTTAGGAGGGCTATATCTGACCGTCATCAAAATAGAAAATATTAGAAAGAAAGTTTAATAAATTTATTTTAAAACACAATAAAAAAAAATCCATTACATCATGTTAACAAAAATTCCAAATGCATATAAAAATGTTTCTTTTCGAAGAGTACATAGGACATTGACATTGTTTCAGGTATTTGAAAATATTAATATCTGGCCTAATAGAAGACAAATAAATTATTATAGTCATATAGGCCTTTACATTGTATCTGCTGCCACAAATAAAATTGCATTACTTTGTCAAGAAATTATATACTCATGCTACCTACACAGGGGCAAAGAAGTCTCACACATCAGGACCTTTTTTTCATTCTTACACAGGCGATAGGAAATAACCTGCAGATCCCCTGAATGAGAGTGGGGTTTGATCTTCTGGGAGAAGTAGCCAGCCTCTTCTTGAGGAGGGAATAAGGAATAAATAAACTGGAAAGCTGACCGTGAGGGTATTCCGAGTACAATCAACTGTTTTGGGGTTGCATTGGTCAGGAACAGTGTTAGAGAAATGCCTGGAATGCAGAACCTGTAATTATTATCTAGAAGGATTTTTGGTCTAAGGACAATTTTACATATCGAAAAATTAGAAAGAACCCAAAAAACATTTATGAGGGCTATATCTGCCCGCCATCACGATCGAAAATATTAGAATGAAAAGTTTAATAAATTCATTTTAAAACACAATAAAAAAAGCAGTACATCATGTTAACAGAAACTCCAAATGCATATAAAAATGTTTCTTTTCTAAGAGTACATAGATCATTGACATTGTTTCAGGTATTTCAAAATATTAATATCTGGCCTAAGAGAAGACAAATAAATTCTTCTACTAGTATAGGCCTTTACATTTTATCTGCTACTTCAGATAAAATTGCATTACTTCGACAAGAAATTATATGCTCATGCTACATACAGAGGGGCAAAGAAGCCTCACACATCAGGTATTTTTGTCATTCTAACACATGTGATAGGAAATAACCTGCAGCTCCCCTGAATTAGAGTGGGGTTTGACCTTCTGGGAGAAGTAGCCAGCCTCTTCTTGAGGAGGGAATAAGGAATAAATAAACTGGAAAGATGACCGTGAGGGGATTCAGAGTACAATCAAGTGTTTTGGGGTTGTAATGGTCAGGAACAGGGGTAGAGAAATGTCTGGAAGGCAGAACCTGTAATTATTATCCAGAACCATTTTTTGTCTAGGGACAATATTACATATCTAAAAATTAGTAAGAACCCAAATAACTTTTAGGAGGGCTATATCTGACCGTCATCAAAATAGAAAATATTAGAAAGAAAGTTTAATAAATTTATTTTAAAACACATTAAAAAAATCCATTACATCTTGTTAACATAAACTCCAAATGCATATAAAAATGTTTCTTTTCTAAGAGTACATAGGACATTGACATTGTTTCAGGTATTTCAAAATCTTAATATATGGCCTAAGAGAAGACAAATAAATTCTTATACTAGTATAGGCCTTTACATTTTTTCTGCTGCCACAGATAAAATTGCATTACTTCGACAAGAAAGTATATGCTCATGCTACCTTCTGAGGGACAAAGAAGCCTCGCACATCAGGTCCTTTTGTCATTCTAACACATGTGATTGGAAATAACCTGCAGCTCCCCTGAATGAGAGTGGGGTTTGACCTTCTGGGAGAAGTAGCCTGCCTCTTCTTGAGGAGGGAATAAGGAATAAATAAACTGGAAAGATGACCGTGAGGGGATTCAGAGTACAATCAAGTGTTTTGGGGTTGGAATTGAAAGGAACAGGGGTAGAGAAATGCCTGGAATGCAGAACCTGTAATTATTATCTAGAAGGATTTTTGGTCTAAGGACAATTTTACGTATCAAAAAATTAGTAAGAACCCAAAAGACTTTTATGAGTGCTAAATCTGCCCGTCATCACGATAGAAAATATTAGAATGAAAAGATTAATAAATTTATTTTAAAATACATTAAAAAAAAACATTACATCATGTTATCATAAACTCCAAATGCACATAAAATGTTTCTTTTCTAAGAGTACATAGGACATTGACATTGTTTCAGGTATTTGAAAATATTAATATCTTGCCTAAGAGAAGACAAATAAATTCTTATAGTAGTATAGGCCTTTACATTTTTTCTGCTGCCACAGATAAAATTGCATTACTTCGACAAGAAAGTATATGCTCATGCTACCTTCTGAGGGACAAAGAAGCCTCGCACATCAGGTCCTTTTGTCATTCTAACACATGTGATTGGAAATAACCTGCAGCTCCCCTGAATGAGAGTGGGGTTTGACCTTCTGGGAGAAGTAGCCTGCCTCTTCTTGAGGAGGGAATAAGGAATAAATAAACTGGAAAGCTGACCTTGAGGGGATTCCGAGTACAATCAAGTGTTTTGGGGGTGGATTGGTCAGGAAAAGGGGTAGACAAATGCCTGGAATGCAGAACCTGTAATTATTATCTAGAAGGATTTTTGGTCTAACGACAATTTTACATATCGAAAAATTAGTAAGAACCCAAAAAACTTATAGGAGGGCGATATCTGCCCGTCATCACGATCGAAAATATTAGAATGAAAAGTTTAATAAATTCATTTTAAAACACAATAAAAAAGCATTACATCATGTTAACGTAAACTCCAAATGCATATAAAAATGTTTCTTTTCTAAGAGTACATAGGACATTGACATTGTTTCAGGTATTTGAAAATATTAATATCTGGCCTAAGAGAAGACAAATAAATTCTTATAGTCGTATAGGCCTTTACATTGTATCTGCTGCCACAAATAAAATTGCATTACTTCGACAAGAAATTATATACTCATGCTACCTACACAGGGGCAAAGAAGTCTCACACATCAGGTCCTTTTTTTCATTCTTACACAAGTGATATGAAATAACCTGCAGCTCCCCTGAATGAGAGTGGGGTTTGACCTTCTGGGAGAAGTAGCCAGCCTCTTCTTGAGGAGGGAATAAGGAATAAATAAACTGGAAAGCTGACCGTGAGGGTATTCCGAGTACAATCAAGTGTTTTGGGGTTGGAATGGTCAGGAACAGGGGTAGAGAAATGCCATTAATGCAGAACCTGTAATTATTGTGTAGAACGATTTTTGGTCTAAGGACAATTTTACATATCGAAAAATTAGTAAGAACCCAAATAACTTTTATGAAGGCTATATCTGCCCGGCATCACGATAGAAAATATTAGAATGAAAAGTTTAATAAATTCATTTTAAAACACAATAAAAAAAGCATTACATCATGTTAACGTAAACGCCAAGTGCATATAAAAATGTTTCTTTTCTAAGAGTACATAGGACATTGACATTGTTTCAGGTATTTGAAAATATTAATATCTGGCCTAAGAGAAGACAAATAAATTCTTATAGTCGTATAGGCCTTTACATTGTATCTGCTGCCACAAATAAAATTGCATTACTTCGACAAGAAATTATATACTCATGCTACCTACACAGGGGCAAAGAAGTCTCACACATCAGGTCCTTTTTTTCATTCTTACACAAGTGATAGGAAATAACCTGCAGCTCCCCTGAATGAGAGTGGGGTTTGACCTTCTGGGAGAAGTAGCCAGCCTCTTCTTGAGGAGGGAATAAGGAATAAATAAACTGGAAAGATGACCATGAGAGGATTCTGAGTACAATCAACTGTTTTGGGGTTGCATTGGTCAGGAACAGTGTTAGAGAAATGCCTGGAATGCAGAACCTGTAATTATTATCTAGAAGGATTTTTGGTCTAAGGACAATTTTACATATGGAAAAATTAGTAAGAACCCAAAAAACTTTTATGAGGGCTATATCTGACCGTCATCAAAATAGAAAATATTAGAAAGAAAGTTTAATAAATTTATTTTAAAACACAATAAAAAAGCATTACATCATGTTAACATAAACTCCAAATGCATATAAAAATGTTTCTTTTCGAAGAGTACATAGGACATTTACATTGTTTCAGGTATTTGAAAATATTAATATCTGGCCTAAGAGAAGACAAATAAATTCTTATAGTAGTATAGGCCTTTATATTTTTTCTGCTGCCAGAGATAAAAATGCATTACTTCGACAAGAAAGTATATGCTCATGCTACCTCCAGAGGGACAAAGAAGCCTCGCACATCAGGTCCTTTTGTCATTCTAACACATGTGATAGGAAATAACCTGCAGCTCCCCTGAATGAGAGTGGGGTTTGACATTCTGGGAGAAGTAGCCAGCCTGTTCTTGAGGAGGGAATTAGGAATAAATAAACTGTAAAGCTGACCGTGAGGGTATTCCGAGTACAATCAAGTGTTTTGGGGTTGGATTGGTCAGGAACAGGGGTAGAGAAATGCCAGGAAAGCAGAACCTGTAATTATTATCTAGGAGGATTTTTGGTCTAAGGACAATTTTACATATCGAAAAATTAGTAAGAACCCAAAAAACTTTTAGGAGGGCTATATCTGCCCGTCATCACGATAGAAAATATTAGAATGAAAAGTTTAATAAATTCATTTTAAAACACAATAAAAAAAGCATTACATCATGTTAACGTAACCGCCAAGTGCTTATAAAAATGTTTCTTTTCTAAGAGTACATAGGACATTGACATTGTTTCAGGTATTTCAAAATATTAATATCTGGCCTAAGAGAAGACAAATAAATTCTTCTACTAGTATAGGCCTTTACATTTTATCTGCTACTTCAGATAAAATTGCATTACTTCGACAAGAAATTATATGCTCATGCTACATACAGAGGGGCAAAGAAGCCTCACACATCAGGTCCTTTTGTCATTCTAACACATGTGATAGGAAATAACCTGCAGATCCCCTGAATGAGAGTGGGGTTTGACCTTCTGGGAGAAGTAGCCAGCCTCTTCTTGAGGAGAGAATTAGGAATAAATAAACTGGAAAGATGACCGTGAGGGGATTCCGAGTACAATCAAGTGTTTTGGGGTTGGAATGGTCAGGAACAGGGGTAGAGAAATGTCTGGAAGGCAGAACCTGTAATTATTATCCAGAACCATTTTTTGTCTAGGGACAATATTACATATCTAAAAATTAGTAAGAACCCAAATAACTTTTAGGAGGGCTATATCTGACCATCATCAAAATAGAAAATATTACAAAGAAAGTTTAATAAATTTATTTTAAAACACATTAAAAAAATCCATTACATCTTGTTAACATAAACTCCAAATGCATATAAAAATGTTTCTTTTCTAAGAGTACATAGGACATTGACATTGTTTCAGGTATTTCAAAATCTTAATATATGGCCTAAGAGAAGACAAATAAATTCTTATACTAGTATAGGCCTTTACATTTTTTCTGCTGCCACAGATAAAATTGCATTACTTCGCCAAGAAAGTATATGCTCATGCTACCTTCTGAGGGACAAAGAAGCCTCGCACATCAGGTCCTTTTGTCATTCTAACACATGTGATTGGAAATAACCTGCAGCTCCCCTGAATGAGAGTGGGGTTTGACCTTCTGGGAGAAGTAGCCTGCCTCTTCTTGAGGAGGGAATAAGGAATAAATAAACTGGAAAGATGACCGTGAGGGGATTCCGAGTACAATCAAGTATTTTGGGGTTGGATTGGTCAGGAACAGGGTTAGAGAAATGCCTGGAATGCAGAACCTGTAATTATTATCTAGAAGGATTTTTGGTCTAACGACAATTTTACATATCGAAAAATTAGTAAGAACCCAAAAAATTTTATGAGGGCTTTATCTCCCCGTCATCACGATAGAAAATATTAGAATGAAAAGTTTAATAAATTCATTTTAAAACACAATAAAAAACCCCATTACATCATGTTAACATAAACTCCAAATGCAGATAAAAATGTTTTTTATCTAAGAGTACATAGGACATTGACATTGTTTCAGGTATTTGAAAATCTTAATATCTGGACTAAGAGAAGACAAATAAATTCTTCTACTAGTATAGGCCTTTACATTTTATCTGCTACCACAGATAAAATTGCATTACTTCGACAAGAAACTATATGCTCATGCTACCTACAGAGGGGCAAAGAAGCCTCACACATCAGGTCCTTTTGTCATTCTAACACATGTGATAGGAAATAACCTGCAGCTCCCCTGAATTAGAGTGGGGTTTGACTTTCTGGGAGAAGTAGCCAGCCTCTTCTTGAGGAGGGAATAAGGAATAAATAAACTGGAAAGCTGACCTTGAGGGGATTCCGAGTACAATCAAGTGTTTTGGGGTTGGATTGGTCAGGAAAAGGGGTAGACAAATGCCTGGAATGCAGAACCTGTAATTATTATCTAGAAGGATTTTTGGTCTAACGACAATTTTACATATCGAAAAATTAGTAAGAACCCAAAAAACTTTTAGGAGGGCGATATCTGCCCGTCATCACGATAGAAAATATTAGAATGAAAAGTTTAATAAATTCATTTTAAAACACAATAAAAAAAGCATTACATCATGTTAACGTAAACTCTAAATGCATATAAAAATGTTTCTTTTCTAAGAGTACATAGGACATTGACATTGTTTCAGGTATTTGAAAATATTAATATCTGGCCTAAGAGAAGACAAATAAATTCTTATAGTCGTATAGGCCTTTACATTGTATCTGCTGCCACAAATAAAATTGCATTACGTCGACAACAAATTATATACTCATGCTACCTACACAGGGGCAAAGAAGTCTCACACATCAGGTCCTTTTTTTCATTCTTACACAAGTGATAGGAAATAACCTGCAGCTCCCCTGAATGAGAGTGGGGTTTGACCTTCTGGGAGAAGTAGCCTGCCTCTTCTTGAGGAGGGAATAAGGAATAAAAAAACTGGAAAGCTGACCGTGAGGGTATTCCGAGTACAATCAAGTGTTTTGGGGTTGGAATGGTCAGGAACAGGGGTAGAGAAATGCCATTAATGCAGAACCTGTAATTATTGTGTAGAACGATTTTTGGTCTAAGGACAATTTTACATATCGAAAAATTAGTAAGAACCCAAATAACTTTTATGAAGGCTATATCTGCCCGGCATCACGATAGAAAATATTAGAATGAAAAGTTTAATAAATTCATTTTAAAACACAATAAAAAAAGCATTACATCATGTTAACGTAAACGCCAAGTGCATATAAAAATGTTTCTTTTCTAAGAGTACATAGGACATTGACATTGTTTCAGGTATTTCAAAATCTTGATATCTGGCCTAAGAGAAGACAAATAAATTCTTCTACTAGTATAGGCCTTTACATTTTATCTGCTGCCACAGATAAAATTGCATTACTTCGACAAGAAATTATATGCTCATGCTACCTACACAGGGGCAAAGAAGCCTCACACATCAGGTCCTTTTGTCATTCTAACACATGTGATAGGAAATAACCTGCAGCTCCCCTGAATGAGAGTGGGGTTTGACCTTCTGGGAGAAGTAGCCAGCCTCTTCTTGAGGAGGGAATAGGAATAAATAAACTGGAAAGCTGACCGTGAGGGTATTCCGAGTACAATCAAGTGTTTTGGGGTTGGAATGGTCAGGAACAGGGGTAGAGAAATGCCATTAATGCAGAACCTGTAATTATTGTGTAGAACGATTTTTGGTCTAAGGACAATTTTACATATCGAAAAATTAGTAAGAACCCAAATAACTTTTATGAAGGCTATATCTGCCCGTCATCACGATAGAAAATATTAGAATGAAAAGTTTAATAAATTCATTTTAAAACACAATAAAAAAAGCATTACATCATGTTAACGTAAACTCTAAATTCATATAAAAATGTTTCTTTTCTAAGAGTACATAGGACATTGACATTGTTTCAGGTATTTGAAAATATTAATATCTGGCCTAAGAGAAGACAAATAAATTCTTATAGTCGTATAGGCCTTTACATTGTATCTGCTGCCACAAATAAAATTGCATTACTTCGACAAGAAATTATATACTCATGCTACCTACACAGGGGCAAAGAAGTCTCACACATCAGGTCCTTTTTTTCATTCTTACACAAGTGATAGGAAATAACCTGCAGCTCCCCTGAATGAGAGTGGGGTTTGACCTTCTGGGAGAAGTAGCCAGCCTCTTCTTGAGGAGGGAATAAGGAATAAATAAACTGGAAAGCTGACCGTGAGGGTATTCCGAGTACAATCAAGTGTTTTGGGGTTGGAATGGTCAGGAACAGGGGTAGAGAAATGCCATTAATGCAGAACCTGTAATTATTGTGTAGAACGATTTTTGGTCTAAGGACAATTTTACATATCGAAAAATTAGTAAGAACCCAAATAACTTTTATGAAGGCTATATCTGCCCGTCATCACGATAGAAAATATTAGAATGAAAAGTTTAATAAATTCATTTTAAAACACAATAAAAAAGCATTACATCATGTTAACATAAACTCCAAATGCATATAAAAATGTTTCTTTTCGAAGAGTACATAGGACATTGACATTGTTTCAGGTATTTGAAAATATTAATATCTGGCCTAAGAGAAGACAAATAAATTCTTATAGTAGTATAGGCCTTTATATTTTTTCTGCTCCCAGAGATAAAAATGCATTACTTCGACAAGAAAGTATATGCTCATGCTACCTCCAGAGGGACAAAGAAGCTTCGCACATCAGGTCCTTTTGTCATTCTAACACATGTGATAGGAAATAACCTGCAGCTCCCCTGAATTAGAGTGGGGTTTGACCTTCTGGGAGAAGTAGCCAGCCTCTTCTTGAGGAGGGAATAAGGAATAAATAAACTGGAAAGCTGACCGTGAAGGGATTCCGAGTACAATCAAGTGTTTTGGGGTTGGAATTGTAAGGAACAGTGGTAGAGAAATGCCTGGAATGCAGAACCTGTAATTATTATCTAGAAGGATTTTTGGTCTGAGAACAATTTTACATATCGAAAAATTAGTAAGAACCCAAAAAACTTTTCAGAGGGCTATATCTGCCCGTCATCACGATAGAAAATATTAGAATGAAAAGTTTAATAAATTCATTTTAAAACACAATAAAAAAAGCATTACATCATGTTAACGTAAATGCCAAGTGCATATAAAAATGTTTCTTTTCTAAGAGTACATAGGACATTGACATTGTTTCAGGTATTTCAAAATCTTGATATCTGGCCTAAGAGAAGACAAATAAATTCTTCTACTAGTATAGGCCTTTACATTTTATCTGCTACTACAGATAAAATTGCATTACTTCGACAAGAAATTATATGCTCATGCTACCTACACAGGGGCAAAGAAGCCTCACACATCAGGTCCTTTTGTCATTCTAACACATGTGATAGGAAATAACCTGGAGCTCCCCTGAATTAGAGTGGGGTTTGACCTTCTGGGAGAAGTAGCCAGCCTCTTCTTGAGGAGGGAATTAGGAATAAATAAACTGGAAAGATGACCGTGAGGGGATTCCGAGTACAATCAAGTGTTTTGGGGTTGGAATGGTCAGGAACAGGGGTAGAGAAATGCCTGGAATGCAGAACCTGTAATTATTATCTAGAAGGATTTTTGGTCTAAGGACAATTTTACATATCGAAAAATTAGTAAGAACCCAAAAAACTTTTAGGAGGGCTATATCTGCCCGTCATCATGATAGAAAATATTAGAATGGAAAGTTTAATAAATTCATTTTAAAACACAATAAAAAAGCATTACATCATGTTAACGTAAACTCCAAGTGCATATAAAAATGTTTCTTTTCTAAGAGTACATAGGACATTGACATTGTTTCAGGTATTTCAAAATCTTGATATCTGGCCTAAGAGAAGACAAATAAATTCTTCTACTAGTATAGGCCTTTACATTTTATCTGCTACTACAGATAAAATTGCATTACTTCGACAAGAAATTATATGCTCATGCTACCTACACAGGGGCAAAGAAGCCTCACACATCAGGTCCTTTTGTCATTCTAACACATGTGATAGGAAATAACCTGCGGCTCCCCTGAATTAGAGTGGGGTTTGACATTCTGGGAGAAGTAGCCAGCCTCTTCTTGAGGAGGGAATAAGGAATAAATAAACTGGAAAGATGACCGTGAGGGGATTCCGAGTACAATCAAGTGTTTTGGGGTTGGATTGGTCAGGAACAGGGGTAGAGAAATGCCTGGAATGCAGAACCTGTAATTATTATCTAGAAGGATTTTTGGTCTAAGGACAATTTTACATATCGAAAAATTAGTAAGAACCCAAAAAACTATTAGGAGGGCTATATCTGCCCGTCATCAAGATAGAAAATATTAGAATGAAAAGTTTAATAAATTCATTTTAAAATACATTAAAAAAAAAACCTTACATCATGTTATCATAAACTCCAAATGCACATAAAATGTTTCTTTTCTAAGAGTACATAGGACATTGACATTGTTTCAGGTATTTGAAAATATTAATATCTGGCCTAAGAGAAGACAAATAAATTCTTATAGTCGTATAGGCCTTTACATTGTATCTGCTGCCACAAATAAAATTGCATTACTTCGACAAGAAATTATATACTCATGCTACCTACACAGGGGCAAAGAAGCCTCACACATCAGGTCCTTTTTTTCATTCTTACACAAGTGATAGGAAATAACCTGCAGCTCCCCTGAATGAGAGTGGGGTTTGACCTTCTGGGAGAAGTAGCCAGCCTCTTCTTGAGGAGGGAATAAGGAATAAATAAACTGGAAAGCTGACCGTGAGGGTATTCTGAGTACAATCAAGTGTTTTGGGGTTGGAATGGTCAGGAACAGGGGTAGAGAAATGCCATTAATGCAGAACCTGTAATTATTGTGTAGAACGATTTTTGGTCTAAGGACAATTTTACATATCGAAAAATTAGTAAGAACCCAAATAACTTTTATGAAGGCTATATCTGCCCGTCATCACGATAGAAAATATTAGAATGAAAAGTTTAATAAATTCATTTTAAAACACAATAAAAAAGCATTACATCATGTTAACATAAACTCCAAATGCATATAAAAATGTTTCTTTTCTAAGAGTACATAGGACATTGACATTGTTTCAGGTTTTTGAAAATATTAATATCTGGCCTAAGAGAAGACAAATAAATTCTTATAGTAGTATAGGCCTTTATATTTTTTCTGCTGCCAGAGATAAAAATGCATTACTTCGACAAGAAAGTATATGCTCATGCTACCTCCAGAGGGACAAAGAAGCCTCGCACATCAGGTCCTTTTGTCATTCTAACACATGTGATAGGAAATAACCTGCAGCTCCCCTGAATTAGAGTGGGGTTTGACCTTCTGGGAGAAGTAGCCAGCCTCTTCTTGAGGAGGGAATAAGGAATAAATAAACTGGAAAGATGTCCGTGAGGGGATTCAGAGTACAATCAAGTGTTTTGGGGTTGGAATTGTAAGGAACAGTGGTAGAGAAATGCCTGGAATGCAGAACCTGTAATTATTATCTAGAAGGATTTTTGGTCTGAGAACAATTTTACATATCGAAAAATTAGTAAGAACCCAAAAAACTTTTAAGAGGGCTATATCTGCCCGTCATCACGATAGAAAATATTAGAATGAAAAGTTTAATAAATTCATTTTAAAACACAATAAAAAAGCATTACATCATGTTAACGTAAACTCCAAGTGCATATAAAAATGTTTCTTTTCTAAGAGTACATAGGACATTGACATTGTTTCAGGTATTTCAAAATCTTGATATCTGGCCTAAGAGAAGACAAATAAATTCTTCTACTAGTATAGGCCTTTACATTTTATCTGCTACCACAGATAAAATTGCATTACTTCGACAAGAAATTATATACTCATGCTACCTACACAGGGGCAAAGAAGCCTCACACATCAGGTCCTTTTGTCATTCTAACACATGTGATAGGAAATAACCTGCAGCTCCCCTGAATGAGAGTGGGGTTTGACCTTCTGGGCGAAGTAACCAGCCTCTTCTTGAGGAGGGAATAAGGAATAAATAAACTGGAAAGATGACCATCAGGGGATTCCGAGTACAATCAAGTGTTTTGGGGTTGGAATGGTAAGGAACAGGGGTAGAGAAATGCCTGGAATGCAGAACCTGTAATTATTATGTAGAAAGATTTTTGGTCTAAGGACAATTTTAAATATCGAAAAATTAATAAGAACCCAAAAAACTTTTAGGAGGGTTATATCTGCCCGTCATCACGATAGAAAATATTAGAATGAAAAGTTTAATAAATTTATTTTAAAACACAATAAAAAATCCATTACATCATCTACACTAATAAAAGAGAAAAATGGTAATTGGCGTACGACGATACCCTTTTCATTGGCTAATCAGGGCAATATGCAAATTAACTGCCAACTATGATTCACAGTTAACTGCCAACTAAGATTGGCATTTAACTGCCAACTAAGATTGGCAGTTAACTGCCAAGAAGATGGCGGCTAATTTGCATACGTAGGCACAATGCAGGGAGGCGAAAGGGAAAGCAGGAAGAAGCCCCCTGCCACTGACAGTGATCGGAAACCCAGGGGGGAGCTAAGAGCTGGGGGGCAGGGCAAAGGCCGCCCACGGGCCGCCTTTGCCCTGCCCCCCAGCCATGATCGGAGAATCAGGCGCCTTTGCCGCCCTGGCCAGTGATAGCAGGAAGTAGGGTTGGAGCCAGCGATGGGAGCTGGGCACGTTCGAAGCTGGCAGTCCCAGGAGCTAGGGGTCCCTTGCCTGGGCCTAAAGCGAAGCCCACGATTGCGGCGCCCCCCGCTGCCACTGCAGGTCCCCGCTGCCTGGGCCGGACCCCTAGGGCAGAGGCGTTAGACCTGAGCAGAAGCGGAGCCTGCAATCGCCGGGAGCTGGGGGTCCCTTGCCCAGGCCTGACACCTCTGCCGGAGGCCTCAGGCCTGGTCAAGGGGCCGATCTGGTGATTGGTGATCAGAGGGTGATGAGGGTCAACTCCTCTGGCCGAGGCATCAGGCCTGGGCAGGGCGCTGAGCCGGGGATTGGGGGGATATGAGGGTCCCCTTGCCCAGGCCTGAAGCCTGGGTCAGAGGCTTCAGGCTTGGCCGGGTGGAGGAACAAGCGATCAGAGGGAGATGGGGGTCCCCTGCCCAGGCATGATTCCTGGGCCAGAGGCCTCAGGCCTGGGCGGGGGCCAGAGCCAGTGATCGGGGGGAGATGGGGGTCCCCTGTCCAAGCCTGACACCTCTGGCGGAGGCGTCTGGCCTGGGCAAGGGGCCGATCCTGCGATTGGAGGGTGATGGGGGTCAACGCTTGAGGGCTCCCAGTATGTGACAGGGGGCAGGCTGGGCTGAGTGACACTCCCCCCCAACACACACCCAGTGCACGAATTTCCTGCACCGGGCCCCTAGTCTTAACATAAACTCCAAATGCATATAAAAATGTTTCTTTTGTAAGAGTACATAGGACATTGACATTTTTTGAGGTATTTGAAAATCTTAATATCTGGCCTAAGAGAAGACAAATAAATTCTTCTACTAGTATAGGCCTTTACATTTTTTCTGCTGCCAGAGATAAAATTGCATTACTTCGACAAGAAATCATATGCTCATGCTACCTACAGAGAGGCACGGAAGCCTCACACATCAGGTCCTTTTGTCATTCGAACACAAGTGATAGGAAATAACCTGCAGCTCCCCTGAATGAGAGTGGAGTTTGACCTTCTGGGAGAAGTAGCCAGCCTCTTCTTGAGGAGGCAATAAGGAATAAATAAACTGGAAAGATGACCATGAGGGGATTCCGAGTACAATCAAGTGTTTTGGGGTTGGAATGGTCAGGAACAGGGGTAGAGAAATGCCTGGAAGGCAGAACCTGTAATTATTATGTAGAACGATTTTTGGTCTAAGGACTATTTTACATATCTAAAAATTAGTAAGAACCCAAAAAACTTTTATGAGGGCTATATCTGCCCGTCATCAAAATAGAAAATATTAGAATGAAAAGTTTAATAAATTTATTTTAAAACACATTAAAAAAAAACATTACATCATGTTATCATAAACTCCAAATGCATATAAAATGTTTCTTTTCTAAGAATACAAAGGACATTGATATTGTTTCAGGTATTTCAAAATCCTAATATCTGGCCTAAAAGAAGAGAAATCAATTCTTCTACTAGTATAGGCCTTTACATTTTTTCTGCTGCCAGAGATAAAATTGCATTACTTCGACAAGAAATTATATGCTCATGCTACCTACAGAGGGGCCAAGAAGCCTCACACATCAGGTCCTTTTGTCATTCTAACACATGTGATAGGAAATAACCTGCAGCTCCCCTGAATGAGAGTGGGGTTTGACTTTCTGGGAGAAGTAGCCAGCCTCTTCTTGAGGAGGGAATAACGAATAAATAAACTGGAAAGCTGACCGTGAGGGGATTCCGAGTACAATCAAGTATTTTGGGGTTGGATTGGTCAGGAACAGGGTTAGAGAAATGCCTGGAATGCAGAACCTGTAATTATTATCTAGAAGGATTTTTGGCCTAACGACAATTTTACATATCGAAAAATTAGTAAGAACCCAAAAAATTTTATGAGGGCTATATCTCCCCGTCATCACGATAGAAAATATTAGAATGAAAAGTTTAATAAATTCATTTTAAAACACAATAAAAAACCCCATTACATCATGTTAACATAAACTCCAAATGCAGATAAAAATGTTTTTTATCTAAGAGTACATAGGACATTGACATTGTTTCAGGTATTTGAAAATCTTAATATCTGGCCTAAGAGAAGACAAATAAATTCTTCTACTAGTATAGGCCTTTACATTTTATCTGCTACCACAGATAAAATTGCATTACTTCGACAAGAAACTATATGCTCATGCTACCTACAGAGAGGCACGGAAGCCTCACACATCAGGTCCTTTTGTCATTCGAACACAAGTGATAGGAAATAACCTGCAGCTCCCCTGAATGAGAGTGGAGTTTGACCTTCTGGGAGAAGTAGCCAGCCTCTTCTTGAGGAGGCAATAAGGAATAAATAAACTGGAAAGATGACCATGAGGGGATTCCGAGTACAATCAAGTGTTTTGGGGTTGGAATGGTCAGGAACAGGGGTAGAGAAATGCCTGGAAGGCAGAACCTGTAATTATTATGTAGAACGATTTTTGGTCTAAGGACTATTTTACATATCTAAAAATTAGTAAGAACCCAAAAAACTTTTATGAGGGCTATATCTGCCCGTCATCAAAATAGAAAATATTAGAATGAAAAGTTTAATAAATTTATTTTAAAACACATTAAAAAAAAACATTACATCATGTTATCATAAACTCCAAATGCATATAAAATGTTTCTTTTCTAAGAATACAAAGGACATTGATATTGTTTCAGGTATTTCAAAATCCTAATATCTGGCCTAAAAGAAGAGAAATCAATTCTTCTACTAGTATAGGCCTTTACATTTTTTCTGCTGCCAGAGATAAAATTGCATTACTTCGACAAGAAATTATATGCTCATGCTACCTACAGAGGGGCCAAGAAGCCTCACACATCAGGTCCTTTTGTCATTCTAACACATGTGATAGGAAATAACCTGCAGCTCCCCTGAATGAGAGTGGGGTTTGACTTTCTGGGAGAAGTAGCCAGCCTCTTCTTGAGGAGGGAATAACGAATAAATAAACTGGAAAGCTGACCGTGAGGGGATTCCGAGTACAATCAAGTATTTTGGGGTTGGATTGGTCAGGAACAGGGTTAGAGAAATGCCTGGAATGCAGAACCTGTAATTTTTATCTAGAAGGATTTTTGGTCTAACGACAATTTTACATATCGAAAAATTAGTAAGAACCCAAAAAATTTTATGAGGGCTATATCTCCCCGTCATCACGATAGAAAATATTAGAATGAAAAGTTTAATAAATTCATTTTAAAACACAATAAAAAACCCCATTACATCATGTTAACATAAACTCCAAATGCAGATAAAAATGTTTTTTATCTAAGAGTACATAGGACATTGACATTGTTTCAGGTATTTGAAAATCTTAATATCTGGCCTAAGAGAAGACAAATAAATTCTTCTACTAGTATAGGCCTTTACATTTTATCTGCTACCACAGATAAAATTGCATTACTTCGACAAGAAACTATATGCTCATGCTACCTACAGAGGGGCAAAGAAGCCTCACACATCAGGTCCTTTTGTCATTCTAACACATGTGATAGGAAATAACCTGCAGCTCCCCTGAATTAGAGTGGGGTTTGACTTTCTGGGAGAAGTAGCCAGCCTCTTCTTGAGGAGGGAATAAGGAATAAATAAACTGGAAAGCTGACCATCAGGGGATTCCGAGTACAATCAAGTGTTTTGGGGTTGGATTGGTCAGGAAAAGGGGTAGACAAATGCCTGGAATGCAGAACCTGTAATTATTATCTAGAAGGATTTTTGGTCTAACGACAATTTTACATATCGAAAAATTAGTAAGAACCCAAAAAACTTTTAGGAGGGCGATATCTGCCCGTCATCACGATAGAAAATATTAGAATGAAAAGTTTAATAAATTCATTTTAAAACACAATAAAAAAAGCATTACATCATGTTAACGTAAACTCCAAATGCATATAAAAATGTTTCTTTTCTAAGAGTACATAGGACATTGACATTGTTTCAGGTATTTGAAAATATTAATATCTGGCCTAAGAGAAGACAAATAAATTCTTATAGTCGTATAGGCCTTTACATTGTATCTGCTGCCACAAATAAAATTGCATTACTTCGACAAGAAATTATATACTCATGCTACCTACACAGGGGCAAAGAAGTCTCACACATCAGGTCCTTTTTTTCATTCTTACACAAGTGATATGAAATAACCTGCAGCTCCCCTGAATGAGAGTGGGGTTTGACCTTCTGGGAGAAGTAGCCAGCCTCTTCTTGAGGAGGGAATAAGGAATAAATAAACTGGAAAGCTGACCGTGAGGGTATTCCGAGTACAATCAAGTGTTTTGGGGTTGGAATGGTCAGGAACAGGGGTAGAGAAATGCCATTAATGCAGAACCTGTAATTATTGTGTAGAACGATTTTTGGTCTAAGGACAATTTTACATATCGAAAAATTAGTAAGAACCCAAATAACTTTTATGAAGGCTATATCTGCCCGTCATCACGATAGAAAATATTAGAATGAAAAGTTTAATAAATTCATTTTAAAACACAATAAAAAAAGCATTACATCATGTTAACATAAACTCCAAATGCATATAAAAATGTTTCTTTTCTAAGAGTACATAGGACATTGACATTGTTTCAGGTATTTGAAAATATTAATATCTGGCCTAAGAGAAGACAAATAAATTCTTATAGTAGTATAGGCCTTTATATTTTTTCTGCTGCCAGAGATAAAAATGCATTACTTCGACAAGAAAGTATATGCTCATGCTACCTCCAGAGGGACAAAGAAGCCTCGCACATCAGGTCCTTTTGTCATTCTAACACATGTGATAGGAAATAACCTGCAGCTCCCCTGAATTAGAGTGGGGTTTGACCTTCTGGGAGAAGTAGCCAGCCTCTTCTTGAGGAGGGAATAAGGAATAAATAAACTGGAAAGATGTCCGTGAGGGGATTCAGAGTACAATCAAGTGTTTTGGGGTTGGAATTGTAAGGAACAGTGGTAGAGAAATGCCTGGAATGCAGAACCTGTAATTATTATCTAGAAGGATTTTTGGTCTGAGAACAATTTTACATATCGAAAAATTAGTAAGAACCCAAAAAACTTTTAAGAGGGCTATATCTGCCCGTCATCACGATAGAAAATATTAGAATGAAAAGTTTAATAAATTCATTTTAAAACACAATAAAAAAGCATTACATCATGTTAACGTAAACTCCAAGTGCATATAAAAATGTTTCTTTTCTAAGAGTACATAGGACATTGACATTGTTTCAGGTATTTCAAAATCTTGATATCTGGCCTAAGAGAAGACAAATAAATTCTTCTACTAGTATAGGCCTTTACATTTTATCTGCTACCACAGATAAAATTGCATTACTTCGACAAGAAATTATATACTCATGCTACCTACACAGGGGCAAAGAAGCCTCACACATCAGGTCCTTTTGTCATTCTAACACATGTGATAGGAAATAACCTGCAGCTCCCCTGAATGAGAGTGGGGTTTGACCTTCTGGGCGAAGTAACCAGCCTCTTCTTGAGGAGGGAATAAGGAATAAATAAACTGGAAAGATGACCATCAGGGGATTCCGAGTACAATCAAGTGTTTTGGGGTTGGAATGGTAAGGAACAGGGGTAGAGAAATGCCTGGAATGCAGAACCTGTAATTATTATGTAGAAAGATTTTTGGTCTAAGGACAATTTTAAATATCGAAAAATTAATAAGAACCCAAAAAACTTTTAGGAGGGTTATATCTGCCCGTCATCACGATAGAAAATATTAGAATGAAAAGTTTAATAAATTTATTTTAAAACACAATAAAAAATCCATTACATCATCTACACTAATAAAAGAGAAAAATGGTAATTGGCGTACGACGATACCCTTTTCATTGGCTAATCAGGGCAATATGCAAATTAACTGCCAACTATGATTCACAGTTAACTGCCAACTAAGATTGGCATTTAACTGCCAACTAAGATTGGCAGTTAACTGCCAAGAAGATGGCGGCTAATTTGCATACGTAGGCACAATGCAGGGAGGCGAAAGGGAAAGCAGGAAGAAGCCCCCTGCCACTGACAGTGATCGGAAACCCAGGGGGGAGCTAAGAGCTGGGGGGCAGGGCAAAGGCCGCCCACGGGCCGCCTTTGCCCTGCCCCCCAGCCATGATCGGAGAATCAGGCGCCTTTGCCGCCCTGGCCAGTGATAGCAGGAAGTAGGGTTGGAGCAAGCGATGGGAGCTGGGCACGTTCGAAGCTGGCAGTCCCAGGAGCTAGGGGTCCCTTGCCTGGGCCTAAAGCGAAGCCCACGATTGCGGCGCCCCCCGCTGCCACTGCAGGTCCCCGCTGCCTGGGCCGGACCCCTAGGGCAGAGGCGTTAGACCTGAGCAGAAGCGGAGCCTGCAATCGCCGGGAGCTGGGGGTCCCTTGCCCAGGCCTGACACCTCTGCCGGAGGCCTCAGGCCTGGTCAAGGGGCCGATCTGGTGATTGGTGATCAGAGGGTGATGAGGGTCAACTCCTCTGGCCGAGGCATCAGGCCTGGGCAGGGCGCTGAGCCGGGGATTGGGGGGATATGAGGGTCCCCTTGCCCAGGCCTGAAGCCTGGGTCAGAGGCTTCAGGCTTGGCCGGGTGGAGGAACAAGCGATCAGAGGGAGATGGGGGTCCCCTGCCCAGGCATGATTCCTGGGCCAGAGGCCTCAGGCCTGGGCGGGGGCCAGAGCCAGTGATCGGGGGGAGATGGGGGTCCCCTGTCCAAGCCTGACACCTCTGGCGGAGGCGTCTGGCCTGGGCAAGGGGCCGATCCTGCGATTGGAGGGTGATGGGGGTCAACGCCTGAGGGCTCCCAGTATGTGACAGGGGGCAGGCTGGGCTGAGTGACACTCCCCACCAACACACACCCAGTGCACGAATTTCCTGCACCGGGCCCCTAGTCTTAACATAAACTCCAAATGCATATAAAAATGTTTCTTTTGTAAGAGTACATAGGACATTGACATTTTTTGAGGTATTTGAAAATCTTAATATCTGGCCTAAGAGAAGACAAATAAATTCTTCTACTAGTATAGGCCTTTACATTTTTTCTGCTGCCAGAGATAAAATTGCATTACTTCGACAAGAAATCATATGCTCATGCTACCTACAGAGAGGCACGGAAGCCTCACACATCAGGTCCTTTTGTCATTCGAACACAAGTGATAGGAAATAACCTGCAGCTCCCCTGAATGAGAGTGGAGTTTGACCTTCTGGGAGAAGTAGCCAGCCTCTTCTTGAGGAGGCAATAAGGAATAAATAAACTGGAAAGATGACCATGAGGGGATTCCGAGTACAATCAAGTGTTTTGGGGTTGGAATGGTCAGGAACAGGGGTAGAGAAATGCCTGGAAGGCAGAACCTGTAATTATTATGTAGAACGATTTTTGGTCTAAGGACTATTTTACATATCTAAAAATTAGTAAGAACCCAAAAAACTTTTATGAGGGCTATATCTGCCCGTCATCAAAATAGAAAGTATTAGAATGAAAAGTTTAATAAATTTATTTTAAAACACATTAAAAAAAAACATTACATCATGTTATCATAAACTCCAAATGCATATAAAATGTTTCTTTTCTAAGAATACATAGGACATTGATATTGTTTCAGGTATTTCAAAATCCTAATATCTGGCCTAAAAGAAGAGAAATCAATTCTTCTACTAGTATAGGCCTTTACATTTTTTCTGCTGCCAGAGATAAAATTGCATTACTTCGACAAGAAATTATATGCTCATGCTACCTACAGAGGGGCCAAGAAGCCTCACACATCAGGTCCTTTTGTCATTCTAACACATGTGATAGGAAATAACCTGCAGCTCCCCTGAATGAGAGTGGGGTTTGACTTTCTGGGAGAAGTAGCCAGCCTCTTCTTGAGGAGGGAATAACGAATAAATAAACTGGAAAGATGACCGTGAGGGGATTCCGAGTACAATCAAGTATTTTGGGGTTGGATTGGTCAGGAACAGGGTTAGAGAAATGCCTGGAATGCAGAACCTGTAATTATTATCTAGAAGGATTTTTGGTCTAACGACAATTTTACATATCGAAAAATTAGTAAGAACCCAAAAAATTTTATGAGGGCTATATCTCCCCGTCATCACGATAGAAAATATTAGAATGAAAAGTTTAATAAATTCATTTTAAAACACAATAAAAAACCCCATTACATCATGTTAACATAAACTCCAAATGCAGATAAAAATGTTTTTTATCTAAGAGTACATAGGACATTGACATTGTTTCAGGTATTTGAAAATCTTAATATCTGGCCTAAGAGAAGACAAATAAATTCTTCTACTAGTATAGGCCTTTACATTTTATCTGCTACCACAGATAAAATTGCATTACTTCGACAAGAAACTATATGCTCATGCTACCTACAGAGGGGCAAAGAAGCCTCACACATCAGGTCCTTTTGTCATTCTAACACATGTGATAGGAAATAACCTGCAGCTCCCCTGAATTAGAGTGGGGTTTGACTTTCTGGGAGAAGTAGCCAGCCTCTTCTTGAGGAGGGAATAAGGAATAAATAAACTGGAAAGCTGACCATCAGGGGATTCCGAGTACAATCAAGTGTTTTGGGGTTGGATTGGTCAGGAAAAGGGGTAGACAAATGCCTGGAATGCAGAACCTGTAATTATTATCTAGAAGGATTTTTGGTCTAACGACAATTTTACATATCGAAAAATTAGTAAGAACCCAAAAAACTTTTAGGAGGGCGATATCTGCCCGTCATCACGATCGAAAATATTAGAATGAAAAGTTTAATAAATTCATTTTAAAACACAATAAAAAAAGCATTACATCATGTTAACGTAAACTCCAAATGCATATAAAAATGTTTCTTTTCTAAGAGTACATAGGACATTGACATTGTTTCAGGTATTTGAAAATATTAATATCTGGCCTAAGAGAAGACAAATAAATTCTTATAGTCGTATAGGCCTTTACATTGTATCTGCTGCCACAAATAAAATTGCATTACTTCGACAAGAAATTATATACTCATGCTACCTACACAGGGGCAAAGAAGTCTCACACATCAGGTCCTTTTTTTCATTCTTACACAAGTGATAGGAAATAACCTGCAGCTCCCCTGAATGAGAGTGGGGTTTGACCTTCTGGGAGAAGTAGCCAGCCTCTTCTTGAGGAGGGAATAAGGAATAAATAAACTGGAAAGCTGACTGTGAGGGTATTCCGAGTACAATCAAGTGTTTTGGGGTTGGAATGGTCAGGAACAGGGGTAGAGAAATGCCATTAATGCAGAACCTGTAATTATTGTGTAGAACGATTTTTGGTCTAAGGACAATTTTACATATCGAAAAATTAGTAAGAACCCAAATAACTTTTATGAAGGCTATATCTGCCCGGCATCACGATAGAAAATATTAGAATGAAAAGTTTAATAAATTCATTTTAAAACACAATAAAAAAAGCATTACATCATGTTAACGTAAACGCCAAGTGCATATAAAAATGTTTCTTTTCTAAGAGTACATAGGACATTGACATTGTTTCAGGTATTTCAAAATCTTGATATCTGGCCTAAGAGAAGACAAATAAATTCTTCTACTAGTATAGGCCTTTACATTTTATCTGCTACTACAGATAAAATTGCATTACTTCGACAAGAAATTATATGCTCATGCTACCTACACAGGGGCAAAGAAGCCTCACACATCAGGTCCTTTTGTCATTCTAACACATGTGATAGGAAATAACCTGCAGCTCCCCAGAATGAGAGTGGGGTTTGACCTTCTGGGAGAAGTAGCCAGCCTCTTCTTGAGGAGGGAATAAGGAATAAATAAACTGGAAAGATGACCGTGAGGGGATTCCGAGTACAATCAAGTATTTTGGGGTTGGATTGGTCAGGAACAGGGTTAGAGAAATGCCTGGAATGCAGAACCTGTAATTATTATCTAGAAGGATTTTTGGTCTAACGACAATTTTACATATCGAAAAATTAGTAAGAACCCAAAAAATTTTATGAGGGCTATATCTCCCCGTCATCACGATAGAAAATATTAGAATGAAAAGTTTAATAAATTCATTTTAAAACACAATAAAAAACCCCATTACATCATGTTAACATAAACTCCAAATGCAGATAAAAATGTTTTTTATCTAAGAGTACATAGGACATTGACATTGTTTCAGGTATTTGAAAATATTAATATCTGGCCTAAGAGAAGACAAATAAATTCTTCTACTAGTATAGGCCTTTACATTTTATCTGCTACCACAGATAAAATTGCATTACTTCGACAAGAAACTATATGCTCATGCTACCTACACAGGGGCAAAGAAGCCTCACACATCAGGTCCTTTTGTCATTCTAACACATGTGATAGGAAATAACCTGCAGCTCCCCTGAATGAGAGTGGGGTTTGACCTTCTGGGAGAAGTAGCCAGCCTCTTCTTGAGGAGGGAATAAGGAATAAATAAACTGGAAAGCTGACCGTGAGGGTATTCCGAGTACAATCAAGTGTTTTGGGGTTGGAATGGTCAGAAACAGGGGTAGAGAAATGCCATTAATGCAGAACCTGTAATTATTGTGTAGAACGATTTTTGGTCTAAGGACAATTTTACATATCGAAAAATTAGTAAGAACCCAAATAACTTTTATGAAGGCTATATCTGCCCGTCATCACGATAGAAAATATTAGAATGAAAAGTTTAATAAATTCATTTTAAAACACAATAAAAAAAGCATTACATCATGTTAACGTAAACTCTAAATGCATATAAAAATGTTTCTTTTCTAAGAGTACATAGGACATTGACATTGTTTCAGGTATTTGAAAATATTAATATCTGGCCTAAGAGAAGACAAATAAATTCTTATAGTCGTATAGGCCTTTACATTGTATCTGCTGCCACAAATAAAATTGCATTACTTCGACAAGAAATTATATACTCATGCTACCTACACAGGGGCAAAGAAGTCTCACACATCAGGTCCTTTTTTTCATTCTTACACAAGTGATAGGAAATAACCTGCAGCTCCCCTGAATGAGAGTGGGGTTTGACCTTCTGGGAGAAGTAGCCAGCCTCTTCTTGAGGAGGGAATAAGGAATAAATAAACTGGAAAGCTGACCGTGAGGGTATTCCGAGTACAATCAAGTGTTTTGGGGTTGGAATGGTCAGGAACAGGGGTAGAGAAATGCCATTAATGCAGAACCTGTAATTATTGTGTAGAACGATTTTTGGTCTAAGGACAATTTTACATATCGAAAAATTAGTAAGAACCCAAATAACTTTTATGAAGGCTATATCTGCCCGTCATCACGATAGAAAATATTAGAATGAAAAGTTTAATAAATTCATTTTAAAACACAATAAAAAAGCATTACATCATGTTAACGTAAACGCCAAGTGCATATAAAAATGTTTCTTTTCTAAGAGTACATAGGACATTGACATTGTTTCTGGTATTTCAAAATCTTAATATCTGGCCTAAGAGAAGACAAATAAATTCTTCTCATAGTATAGGCCTTTACATTTTATCTGCTGCCACAGATAAAATTGCATTACTTCTACCAGAAATCATATGCTCATGCTACCTACAGAGAGGCAAAGAAGCCTCACACATCAGGTCCTTTTGTCATTCTAACACACGTGATAGGAAATAACCTGCAGCTCCCCTGAATGAGAGTGGGGTTTGACCTTCTGGGAGAAGTAGCCAGCCTCTTCTTGAGGAGGGAATAAGGAATAAATTGGATGCAATGCTGGTAGGCGGAGCCTATCACTATTTGTTTGGGGAATGCAGAGGAAGAGTCGCCCATGTTAAGTGCAGCTTTCCCGCAGTCTGTGAAGACGCAAAATGGCTACTGCTGAGGGGGACGTTGCCCTTTCCATTGCTGCTGCATTCCCCAATCAAATAGTGATAGGCTCCGCCTACCAGCATTTCATCCAATCAGATATGGAGATTGCCCCTGATGGAATCTCCATATCTGATTGGATGAAATGCTGGTAGGCGGAGCCTATCACTATTTCGGGAATGCAGAGGAAGAGTCGCCCATGTTAACGGCAGCCTCACCGCAGCCTGTGAAGAAGCAAAATGGCGACTGCTGAGGGGGATGGTGCACTTTCCATTGCAGCTGCATTCCCCAATCAAATAGTGATAGGCTCCGCCTACCAGCATTTCATCCAGTCAGATATGGAGATTGCCCCTGATGGCCAGCATTGCATCCAATCAGATATGGAGATTGCCCCTTGATGGAATCTCCATATCTGATTGGATGAAATGCTGGTAGGCGGAGCCTATCACTATTTGATTGGGGAATGCAGCGGCAATATAAAGGGCACCGTCCCCCTCAGCAGTCGCCATTTTGCTTCTTCACAGGCTGCTGGGAAGCTGCCGTTAACATGGGCGACTCTTCCTCTGAAGGTTCTGTTGAATTTGTCTGTATCTTGGCAGAGCCTTCCATTGAGGGTCCTCTGGAAGTTGGCACCATGGCGGAGCCTTCCTCTGAAGGTTCTGTGGAATTTGTCGGTACCTTGTCCGAGCCTTCCATTGAGGGTCCTCTGGAAGTTGGCACCATGACGGAGCCTTCCTCTGAAGGTTCTGTGGAATTTGTCGGTACCTTGTCCGAGCCTTCCATTGAGGGTTCTCGGGAAGTCAGCGCCATGGGCGAGCCTGTCTCTGAGTGTTCTGGAGAAATTGGCGCCATGGTCGAGCTTTCCTGTGAGGGGTTTGAAGAAGGCATCATGGGTGCCATGGCCGAGCCTGTCTCTGAGTGTTCTGGAGAAATTGGCGCCATGGTCGAGCTTTCCTATGAGGGGTTTGAAGAAGGCATCATGGGCGCCATGGCCGAGCCTGTCTCTGAGTGTTCTGAAGAAATTGGCGCCATGGTCGAGCTTTCCTATGAGGGGTTTGAAGAAGGCATCATGGGCGCCATGGCCGAGCCTGTCTCTGAGTGTTCTGGAGAAATTGGCGCCATGGTCGAGCTTTCCTATGAGGGGTTTGAAGAAGGCATCATGGGCGCCATGGCCGAGCCTGTCTCTGAGTGTTCTGGAGAAATTGGCGCCATGGTCGAGCTTTCCTGTGAGGGGTTTGAAGAAGGCGTCATCGGCGCCATGATCCAGCTTTCCTCTGAGGTTTCTGAAGAAGTTGGCGCCATGGTCGAGCTTTCCTCTGAGGGTTCTGAAGAAGTTGTCGTCGGCGCCATGGCCAAGCCTGCCTCTGAGGTTTCTGAAGAAGGTGTCGCCGCCATGATCGAGCTTTCCTCTGAGGGTTCTGAAGAAGTTGTCGTCGGCGCCATGGCCAAGCCTGCCTCTGAGGTTTCTGAAGAAGGTGTCGTCGCCATGGCCGAGCCTGCCTCTGAGGGTTCTGAAGAAGGCGTCATCAGCGCCATGGCCGAGCCTGCCTCTGAGGTTTCTGAAGAAGGTGTCGCCATGATCGAGCTTTCCTCTGAGGGTTCTGAAGAAGTTGTCGTCGGCGCCATGGCCGAGCCTGCCTCTGAGGTTTCTGAAGAAGGTGTCGCCGCCATGACCGAGCTTTCCTATGAGGGTTCTGAAGAAGGCGTCATCGGCGCCATGGCCGAGCCTGCCTCTGAGGTTTCTGAAGAAGGTGTCGTCGCCATGGCCGAGCCTGCCTCTGAGGTTTCTGAAGAAGGTGTCGTCGCCATGGCCGAGCCTGCCTCTGAGGTTTCTGAAGAAGGCGTCATCAGCGCCATGGCCGAGCCTGCCTCTGAGGTTTCTGAAGAAGGTGTCGTCGCCATGGCCGAGCCTGCCTCTGAGGGTTCTGAAGAAGGCGTCATCGGCGCCATGGCCGAGCCTGCCTACGAAAATCCTGAGGAATTGCTGAGCACTAGCGAGCTCACTGAAGATGAGCCCGCCACCTCGGAGCCTAGAGGCCGCCGCCGCAGCCGCCGCCGCCGCCGCCGCCGCCGCCACCGCCCCACCTTCGACAGTTTTGCAGCCTATTTCCCCAAGGTTCTGAGTAAGGTTCATAAGGACCTGAGCCTGTCGCAGCAAGCCGTGAGCGTCCTGGATTCCTTAGTGAAGGACCTCTTTGAGCGCCTCGGCGAGGAGGCCAAGCTCCTGGTCCGCTCCAACAATCGCGCCACCCTGACCTCCAGAGACATCCAGACAGCCGTGCGCCTGCTCCTGCCCCATCAACTCGGCAGGCATGCTTTGTCGCACGGCACCAAGGCTGTCCTCCGGTACCAGCTACACAGATGAGCTGCCTTGGCACCACCTGAGCATCTGAACATTGCAACCCAAAGACTCTTTTCAGAGCCACCTTACTTGTTACAAAAAGAAATGTACAGTAGCTGAAAAAGTGGGATCTAATCCAGTGTTTGGTCTTCTGGTATTCTGCCAACATTTAGGGCATTTTTACTGTGGGCAAAACATTATCAACTCGATCCTCTCAGCTATATTGTATATATTTATTTCGTGGAAAAAAACACATGAATTTTCTGTAACCCTGTTGCATTTATGGTTTTCCTAAATGGTCATTCCTGGTCGTTATTTTTCTAGGTTAGCCCTTTGGGGAATATTTTTCTTTTGGTGACATTTACCTTTTTCAGTGCCATTCTCTCACAAGTGTTTTGTGGAACTTTCCAGAAGAAATTATATGCTCACCCTACCAAGAGAAGGCTTCCTCTGATCAAGACCATAATGCAGGCATCATGAGGGTTCTCTTGGTAGGGTGAGCATATAATTTCTTGTCGAAGTAATGCAATTTTATCTGTGACAGCAGATAAAAAGCAAAGTCCTATACTAGTATAAGAATTAATTTGTCTTCTCTTAGGCCAGATATTAAGATTTTCAAATACCTGAAACAATGTTAATGTCCTATGTACTCTTAGAAAAGAAACATTTTTACATGCATTTAAAGTTTATGTTAACATGATGTAACGGTTTTTTTAATGTGTTTTAAAATAAATTTATTAAACTTTTCATTCTAATATTTTCTATAGTGATGACGGGCAGATATAGCCCTCATAAAAGTTTTTTGGGTTCTTACTAATTTTTAGATATGTAAAATTGTCCTTAGACCAAAAATAGTTCTAGATAATAATTACAGGTTCTGCCTTCCAGGCATTTCTCTACCCCTGTTCCTGACCATTCCAACCCCAAAACACTTGATTGTACTCGGAATACCCTCACGGTCAGCTTTCTAGTTTATTTATTCCTTATTCCCTCCTCAAGAAGAGGCTGGCTACTTCTCCCAGAAGGTCAAACCCCACTCTCATTCAGGAGAGCTGCAGGTTATTTCCTATCACATGTGTTAGAATGACAAAAGGACCTGATGTGTGAGGCTTCTTTGCCCCTCTGTAGGTAGCATGAGCATATAATTTCTTGTCGAAGTAATGCAATTTTATCTGTGGCAGCTGATAAAATGTAAAGGCGTATACTAGTAGAAGAATTTATTTGTCTTCTCTTAGGCCAGATATTAAGATTTTCAAATACCTGAAACAATGTCAATATCCTATGTACTCTTAGAAAAGAAACATTTTATATGCATTTGGAGTTTATGTTAACATGATGTAATTTTTTTAATGTGTTTTAAAATGAATTTATTAAACTTTTCATTCTAATATTTTCTATAGTGATGACTGGCAGATATAGCCCTCTTAAAAGTTTTTTGAGTTCGTACTAATTTTTAGATATGTAAAATTGTCCTTAGACCAAAAATCCTTCTAGATAATAATTACAGGTTCTGCCTTCCAGGCATTTCTCTACCCCTGTTCCTGACCATTCCAACCCCAATACACTTGATTGTACTCGGAATCCCCTCACGGTCAGCTTTCCAGTTTATTTATTCCTTATTTCCTCCTCAAGAAGAGGCTGGCTACTTCTCCCAGAAGGTCAAACCCCACTCTCATTCAGGGGAGCTGCAGGTTATTTCCTATCACATGTGTTAGAATGACAAAAGGACCTGATGTGTGAGGCTTCTTTGCCCCTGTGTAGGTAGCATGAGCATATAATTTCTTGTCGAAGTAATGCAATTTTATCTGTGGCAGCAGATAAAATGTAAAGGCCTATACTAGTAGAAGAATTTATTTGTTTTCTCTTAGGCCCGATATTAAGATTTTCAAATACCTGAAACAATGTCAATGTCCTATGTACTCTTAGAAAAGAAACATTTTTATAGGCATTTGGAGTTTATGTGAACATGATGTAATGGTTTTTTTATTGTGTTTTAAAATGAATTTATTAAACTTTTCATTCTAATATTTTCTATAGTGACGACGGGCAGATATAGCCCTCATAAAAGTTTTTTGGGTTCTTACTAATTTTTAGATATGTAAAATTGTCCTCAGACCAAAAACCGTTCTAGATAATAATTACAGGTTCTGCCTTCCAGGCATTTCTCTACCCCTGTTCCTGACCATTCCAACCCCAAAACACTTGATTGTACTCGGAATCCCCTGATGGTCAGCTTTCCAGTTTATTTATTCCTTATTCCCTCCTCAAGAAGAGGCTGGCTACTTCTCCCAGAAGGTCAAACCCCACTCTCATTCAGGGGAGCTGCAGGTTATTTCCTATCACATGTGTTAGAATGACAAAAGGACCTGATGTGTGAGGCTTCTTTGCCTCTCTGTAGGTAGCATGAGCATAAGATTTCTTGTCGAAGTAATGCAATTTTATCTGTGGCAGCAGATAAAATGTAAAGGCCTATACTAGTAGAAGAATTTATTTGTCTTCTCTTAGGCCAGATATTAAGATTTTCAAATACCTGAAACAATGTCAATGTCCTATGTACTCTTAGAAAAGAAACATTTTTATATGCATTTGGAGTTTATGTTAACATGATGTAGTGGGTTTTTTTTATTGTGTTTTAAAATAAATTTATCAAACTTTTCATTCTAATATTTTCTATAGTGATGACGGGCAGATATAGCCAATTAATGCAGACACTTTTGAGAGTATAAGGGGCCCTCTGAATAATTGTAGTGGACAACAGGCCAAATCAGTGTGGACACCATTCTAGGGAAACAATCTGGGGATAGAATAATGACATCTCCTGGGGCTTGGGGGTTTGAAGATCACCAAGGGTAGTGGGAAATGAGAGTGCACCAAAGTTTTTCATGATTTGCTGCCTTAGAAGTTGTTACCTTCGTTTTCTGGAGACAAATAGTGTTACTGGGCTGCATTATTGGGGAAAAGAGATACAAGATGTTGAGAATGTGTGTGTGGGTCCAATAACTGCTGTGATCTAGTGGGACTAGGCTCTATAGCAAGCATTGAGGGCATAGGTTTTGGAGTTGGACTAGACTTGGATTCAAACCCTAGGTGTGCCGTGCCTCTTACTAGGTGCAGTGCCTTCAGTAAGTCACTTGAACTCTCTGGACCTCAGTTTCCTCCTCGTAGAAGAGATCCAACAAGATTGTTGTGAGGATTCAGTGCGATAAGGATACACAGTGCCCAAGGAACTGTGGCAGTACTTATTCTCAGTCCTGAGATTTATGCCCTCAAGCAATTGGAGTGGTAGCGATGAGGTTCGCAGCTAAGTGCCTGCTAAGTAGAATGGCTGTGTGGACATGCTCTCCTGGCTACTTTGGTTCCATCTGTTTTCTTAGTGCTGTCGGAGAGATAAGGGAAGATGACTCTTCCTTCTTGAGCCTTAGTGAAGTTGCAAAAATAATGCTGCTCTGAGTTGTAATGGGAGGTCGCTAGGGAGCCACTGGAAAATATCTTGTTATCTCACTGACCCAGTACATAGGATCCTTCCATTACAAACACTTGGCCTCTACTACCACTGCAAAGCCTACTCAGGGCTTTGTTGGCAAGATGTTCCTCCTCATTCTCATGAAATCTTGTCTCTCTCCCCACCCCATTCACCCTCATTCTATCTGAATCCTATTCACCTTTCCAGGCTTGGCTCAAATCCTACCTCTTCTGTGAAGATCACTAGCCCATGCCAGCCTGCAGTGACTTCTGCCTTCTGTCCTGAGATGTAAAATGGACACACTATTTACAGCATCTTTACATTCTGAAGGGATATGATTAGGACTGAATGAGAGAACATATGTAGTGTGCCAAGTGAAGGCATATGGTGAGTTCCCTGCTTCTTTCTCTTCCTTCTCCCTGAACCCCCACGATGCCTGTATTATGGTCTTGTTCAGAGGAAGCTTTCTCTTTGTAGTCATTGGGGAGTATGCATGTGATAGCTCTCCAACTGTAATGTCACAGAGGTCAGGGGCCACATCTTATCCACCCTCACCTTCCAGTCTCTAGCACTATACAAATCACCATAGTACTAATTTGTTACAGAGCACTTTACAATTCTATGTAGCAGGCACTTTGCTGTGAATGTTATACATGTATGTGTAGTCTTTACCTTTTGCCTCTATATTTTCCTTCCAAGATGGACCGACATAATTCTTTTTGTTGAGAAGAGTGAGGCTCAGAGAGGGTGGGTTAACTACTACCCAAGATCACATAACTAGTAAGTAACCTAACCAGGAATCAAATCCATGCTTGACTCCTATGCTAGATTACCTTTCCTATGAGTGCCTATGAATAGATGGCTGGGAAGGTGAACAGGTGTAGAGACCAGATTAGGAGTGCCTGCATCTTACTTTTATTGAGTAGAGGGGGGCCCACTTGAGAAATTCCGATAGGTGATAAACATATAGGATTCAGTGGGTTCCCAAGCCTAGGTAAGGGGATACAGTCCTGCTTGGATATGAAAAAACAGTGGAGGAAGGCAAGGATCAAGCTAGGAAATTCCATAGTAGATCCAAGCTCCTAGCAATTAGCAGTGGAGGACCTACCCACAGGCCATTCTCAAGGTGAATTCTTGAATCAGCCCTGGTCAAAGGAGCCTCCTCTGAAGTGGGTTATTAACTTAGAAACTTTTGAATTCCCTTGGAGTCCAGGCTGAGCATTTCACTCCAATAGCTACTTGGGAAAAACCAGGACAGAATATCAAGCATGGGATTTATGCTTAAATGTGGACACAGGCTCTACTGTGCTTTTGCGTCAGGGGCAATGATGGGGAGAGCAGAAAGCATTTGCCAATTAATTCAGCACATCCGAAGCCTGTATGGCTTGAAATTGACTTGGAAACCCACGTCTATGGCCCGATAGAACAGAGTAAAAGGCTGGTAATCCTAGGCGAAAACACAATGCCCAAATATCTTGTCCTAGGCCTGAGTACTTCAGGGTCGTGGGACTGTGTTCAGGGAGGCTTTGCCCGGGTCCTGTAGAGCGAGGCCTCCTACAGGTGAGGACTTCAGGGATCTTTGTGCTGTCTCTTTGGTCTCCCCAGAGTTTCCAATGGCCCAGAGGGAAAAGCCCTTCTCTGGCTGAACTCCAGCCTACCTCTGTCCCTTGCCTGTGATTAGGATTTCTGAAGTCTCAGCAAGAGAGCAGGGAGTATCTAGACTTGCCACCTGCCTTAACCGGCCTGCCAGGGCAGTATTTAACTCCACTCCCTGTGTCTACTCACGTGACCCTTTCCCCACACATGCTCGTGGGTGTCAGGTGGACCTGAGATCTATCCTGGTTCACCTGCTTCCTGAACTCTGTGAAGCATGGCAATGGACTCACCAGTCTAGTATATGGGTTTATCTTCTGCCCATTGTTGACATAAAAAGTGTTTACCTCCTAGGGTTTTAAAAATCCATTAACTGGGTATGCATGTGGCCACTCCCAAATTCCAAGAAGAGAGAAAAATCAACTGTCACAAAGATAATAAGCCTGTCAAATCTGTATTAAATCATCTATGTAAACTGTTTAACATTCTCAGAGTATTATTTTTTGCTGTTCGCGTGAGACAATAAAAATCAGTAACTGTTATAATAGAAAAAAAGAAAAAGACAAACCTTGAATTGCCACTTTCGAGTAATTTCCAGTTCTCCAACCATAATATTTTAAAATACATTTTTATTGATTTGAAAGGAAGGGAGAGGAGGATAGAAACATCAATGCTGAGAGAGAATCATTGATTGGCTGCCTTCTGCATGCCCCCCAAAACTTGGGTATGTACCCTGAATGGGAATCGAACTGTGACCTCCTGGTACATAGGTTGACACTCAAACCACTGAGCAACACCAGTCGGGCATCCAACCATAATATTTTAACTATGTTTTCCTCAAGGGTCAGGAGGGGGAATCCAAAATGGTGGCCAAGAGGACAGCAGTGAGGAAGAGAATGTGAGTGAGGGAACAAAAGGGGAGTACATGAGTGAGGGACAGTTATATTCTGCAGGACTTTTGGGGCTAGCGGACCAGGCTCCCCTACCCAGGTGATCTCTGCTACCACTGCAATCTCTCCCAGGGTGGCTGGTTCTGCCGCAGAGGCCACGCCATCTTGAAGGGGAGAGTGGCTGTGACTGGGGGCCCAGCCTCAACTCCACCAGGGGGGACCTCAGACACCACCCGGGACCTTACAACCACACCAGCCAGGGACCAGCTGCCTTGGCTGTAAACCCATGAACACTGAGACTCCAGCCTCCCCAGCTGTGGGCTCCTAAAAAGTTTGTCCACGGGGAGACAAAATGGTGGCTGAATAGGCGGACATATCCTGCACCTTCTCACAGAAAAGATAGAAGAAACAACTAAATCGAGTAACATCCATGCAGAATTAGTGAATTAATCACAGCTGGAGAGACAATCCATGACCTGAAAGGACAGAAGACGGACGCCTGGAGAGAGGTGGGATCAGGGGTCTGGGCTGGAGAGAGAAATGTGTGACTACCTGGACTAGAGGGTCAGAAGGAAACTGCACTGCACCAAGTCCGTGTTCCTTGGGGACACAAGTAACACTTGACTGTGGGAGGGGATCCACAGGGCCGCTGACAGTGGAGGACTCTGGATCTAAGCCCACAGCCGTGGGAGGCTGCACTCAGAAAGGCAGCCTGAAGTTCAGCAATTCCTCAGAACCCTCAGAGGAAGTTTCGGCCAAGGCATCGACTTGAGAGGAAGACTCGGTCAAGTTCCACAGTCTGGTCCCTCTAACCCTGAACAGTCATTTCCCCCAAGAAGAGCTAGCCCCTCCTAGCGGCCTGGGAAACTAATACAGCAACACCGCCACCTAGGGCCCGTGTCAGAAATAGACGCTTGTGTAAATACAACTGAAAGCAGGCAGACAAAGCGGGTGGATTGGTCCCCCTGACCTAAATGCAAGCCTGTGGAGACAGATACAGAGGAGCAGTAGATCGCTGGGAACTTCAACAAGGTACTGGCTACCTAACAGGAAACTGAGAACTGCCAGAGAGAACAGTAGAGAGGGGTCTTAATCCAGTCCCCATGGGACATTAAAACTCAGCTGAAGCAAATGTCACTTCACTACTTCACTTTTTTATTTTTTGTCCTTTACTTAAGAAAGAAAGGGAAAGAAAAAATTCGTAATTTTATTTATTATTATTATTATTTAATTTTTTATTTTTTTGATTAATGTTCTACATTCTATTTTTAACTTTATCATTATTTTCCTTTATCTCACTTTTTCCTTTTTGCTAACCTTTTCTTCCTCACTTCTCCCTTTGTCATCCTGTTTCCCTTCTCCTGTTCCTGCTTTAGTGTTTGTCTCTCCTTTCTTTTTACTCCTTGATAAAAACTGATTTTTTTATTTGCTTTTTGATGCTTTACTAATATAGCAGCCTCTGTTGGCTTACTCATATATCTAGTTTCCTCTCCCCTACTCCAAGGCCATGCACCCTTCTCTTTTCTCTTTCTTTGCTAGCCAATTTATTTATTTATTTTGTTATTCTTCTCCTTGCTTGCTCTCTTCTTCTACTAATTGCTTAATTCGTTTCACCAACCAAACTCTAGCCTGTTTCCTTTCTACTTTATTCTGCTTTTCCAAAAATAAATCAGTATTTATTTATTTTTGATTTTAATTTTTAAAATTTTATTTTATTGTTTAAAGTATTACAAACAGTAGTGCATATGTCTCCTTTTTTCCCTATTGTCCTTCCCCCGGCCTCCTTTACCCCCTCGGCACATGCCCTCACCCTACCACCCCAGGGTCTTGCGTCCATTGGTTATACTTATACGCATGCATACAAGTCCTTCAGTTGATCTCTTACCTCCTCCCCCACAACCCTCCCCAGCCTTCCCACTGTAATTTGACAGCCTGTTCAATGCTTCTGTGCCTCTGTATCTATCTTTTGTTCATCATGTTATAACGTTCTTTATTATCCATAAATGAGTGAGGTCAGGTGGTATTTTTCTTTCACTGACTGGCTTATTTCACTTAGCATAATGCTCTCCAGTTCCATCCATGCTGCTGCAAATGGTAAGAATTCCTTCTTTTTAATTTTTTTTATTTTTTTGTTGCTTAAAGTATTACAAAGGGTATTACTTATGTGTCCTCCCCGCCCCTCCTGACAGTTCCCTGGCCTCCCCTAACCCCCAGTGTCTTATGTCCATTGGTTATGCTTATATGCATGCATATAAGTCCTTCGGTAGATCTCTTACCCCCCTCCCTCCTGCCCCCCAACCTTCCCTGGCTTTCCCGCTGCAGTTTGAAAATCTGTTTGAGGCAGCTCTTCCTCTGTATCTATTATTGTTCAAAAGTTTATAATGATCTTAATTATCCATGAATGAGTGAGATCATGTGGTATTTTTCCTTCATTGACTGGCTTATTTCACTTAGCATAATGCTCTCCAGTTCCATCCATGCTGTTGCAAATGGTAAGAGTTCCTTCTTTTTTACAGCAGCATAGTATTCCATCATGTAGATGTACCACAGTTTTCTAATCCATTCATCTACTGATGGGCACTTAGGCTGTTTCCAGATCTTAGCTATGGTGAATTCTGCTGCTATGAACATATGGATGCATATATCCTTTCTGATTGGTGTTTCTGGTTTCTTGGGATATATTCCTAGAAGTGGGATCACAGGGTCAAAAGGGAGTTCCATTTTCAGTTTTTTGAGGAAACTCCATACTGTCTTCCATAGTGGGTGCACCAGTCTGCATTCCCACCAGCAGTGCACGAGTGTTCCTTTTTATCCATATCCTCTCCAGCACTTGTAGTTTGTTGATTTGTTGATGATAGCCAGTCTGACAGGTGTGAGATGGTACCTCATTGTTGTTTTGATTTGCATCTCTCTCGGATGATTAGTGACTTTGAGCATGTTTTCATATGTCTCTTGGCTTTCTGAATGTTCTCTTTTGAAAGGTGTCTATTTATGTCCTTTGCCCCTTTTTTGATTGGATTATCTTCCTTTTGTTAAGTTGTATGAGTTCCCTATAAATTTTGGAGATTAGGCCCTTATCAGAGATATGACATTGGCAAATATGTTTTACCAGGCAGTGGGTTTTCTCGTTGTTTTGTTGATGGTTTCTTTTGCTGTGCAGAAGCTTTTTATTTTGATGTAGTCCCATTTGTTCATTTTCTCTTTAGTTTCAAGTGCCCTAGGAGCTGTATCAGTGAAGAAATTGCTTTGCATATGTCTGAGATTTTGTTGCCTTTGGATTCTTCTAGAATTTTTATGGTTTCCCATCGTACATTTAAGTCCTTTATCCATTTTGAGTTCATTTTTGTGTATGGTGTAAGTTGGTGGTCTAGTTTCATTTTCTTGCATATATCTGTCCAATTTTCCCAACACCATTTATTGAAGAGACTACCTGGCTCCATTGTATGTTCTTGCCTCCTTTGTCAAATATTAATTGAGCATATTGGTTCGGGCCGATTTCTGGGCTCTCTATTCTATTCCATTGATCTATATGCCTGTTCTTGTGCCACTACCAGGCAGTTTTGAGAACAGTGGCTTTGTAATACATCTTGATGTCTGGTATTGAGATCCCACCTACTTTGTTCGTTCTCAGGATTGCTGCAGCTATTCGGGGTCTTTTTTTATTCCAGATGAATTTTTGGAGAGTTCGTTCTAGATCTGTGAAGTATGCCGTTGGTAATTTAATGGGAAGTGCGTTGAATTTATAGATTGCTTTGGGTAGTATGGACATTTTAATGATGTTGATTCTACCAATCCATTAACACGGTGTGTTCTTCCATCTGTTTATGTCTTCCTCTATCTCTTTTTTCAATGTCCTGTAGTTTTCTGAGTAGAGGTCTTTTACCTCTTTAGTTAAGTTTATTCCTAGGTAGCTTAATTTTTTTTGGTGCGATGGTAAATGGGATTGTTTTTATAATCTCTCTTTCTGAAAGTTCACTATTGGTGTATAGAAATGCCTCATATTTCTTGGGGTTAATTTTGTATCCTGCTACATTGCCAAATTCATGTATTAAGTCTAGTAGCTTTTTGATGGAATCTCTAGGGTTTTGTATGTATAATATCATGTCGTCTGCAAATAAGGACAGTTTTGCTTCCTCTTTTCCAATTTGTATGCCTTTTATTTCTTCTTCTTGCCTAATTGCAATGGCTAACACTTCCAGTACTATGTTGAACAGGAGTGGTGAGAGTGGGCATCCCTGTCTTGTTCCTGTTCTTAGTGGAAATTGTGTTAGTTTTTGTCCATTGAGTATGATGTTGGTTGTGGGCCTGTCATATATGGCTTTTATTATGTTGAGGTATGATCCTTCTACACCCGCCTTGCTGAGAGTTTTTATCAAAAATGGTTGTTGGATTTTGTCAAATGCTTTTTCTGCATCAATTGATATGACCATGTGGTTTTTTTCTTTCAATTTGTTTATGTGATGTATCATGTTTATTGATTTGCAGATATTGTACCATCCTTGCATCCCTGGGATAAGTCCTACTTGGTTGTGGTGTATGATCTTTCTGATGTACTGCTGGATCCAATTTGCTAGGATTTTGTTGAGGATTTTGGCATCTATGTTCATGAGGAATATTGGCCTGTAATTCTCTTTCATTGAGTTGTCTTTACCTGGTTTTGGTATTAGGGTGATGCTGGCTTCATAGAATGAGCTTGAAAGTGTTCCTTCCTCTTGAATTTTTTGGAGTAGTCTGAGGAGGATAGGTTTCAGTTCTTCCTTGAGTGTTTGGTAAAACTCCCCTGTGAAGCCGTCTGGTCCTGGGCTTTTGTTTGCTGGAAGCTTTTTGATGACTGCTTCAATTTCTTCCATAGTTATCAGCATATTCAGGTTTTTAGATTCTTCCTGATGGAGTTTTGGAATGTATTTTTCTAGAAATTTTCCATTTCCTCCAGGTTGTCTAGTTTGTTGGAGTAGAGTTGTCCATAGTATTTTTTAACAATCCTTTTTATTTCTGTGGGGTCTGTTGTTATTTTGCCTCTATCATTTCTGATTTTGTTTATTTGGGTCCTCTGTCTTTGCTTCTTGGTGAGTCTGGCTAGAGGTTTGTCAATCTTGTTTATCCTTTCAAAGAACCAGCTCTTGGTTTCATTGATTTTCTGTATTGTTTTTTTGGTCTCTATGTCATTTATTTCTGCTCTGATATTTATTATCTCCTTCCTTCTGCTCACTCTGGGGTTTTCTTGTTGCTCTCTTTCTAATTCTTTGAGTTGTAGAGTTAGCTGATTTACTACCATTTTTTCTTGTTTTTTGAGATAGGCCTGTAGAGTCCCTCTCAGGACTGCTTTCATTGTGTCCCAAAGGTTTTGGATTGTTGTGTTTTCATTGTCATTAGTTTCCAGGATGTTTTTAATTTCTTCTTTGATCTCATTGGTAACCCAATAAATATTTAATAACATGCTATTCAGCTTCCAAGTCTTTGAGTATTTTGGGTTGTTTTTATTGTAGTTTATTTCTAATATTATGCCATCGTGGTCTGAGAAGATTCTTTTTATGATTTCAATCTTCTTTAATTTGGGGAGACTTTGCTTGTGGCCCAATATGTGGTCTATTTTTGAATCTGTCCCATGAGCACTTGAGTAGAATGTATATTCCGCGGCTTTGGGGTGAAGTGTTCTGAAGATGTCAATTAAGTCCATCTGATCTAGTGAGTCATTTAGGATTGCTGTTTCTTTGCTGATTGTTTGTCTAGAGGACTTATCTAGTGCTGTCAGTGGTGTATTAAAGTCCCCTACTATGATTGTATTGTTGTCGATCTCTCCTTTGATATCTTCCAGGAGTTTTTTTTATGAATTTGGGTGCTCCTGCATTGGGTGCATATATGTTTACCAGGGTTATATCTTCTTGTTGTATTGATCCCTTTAGTATTATGAAGTGGCCTTCCTTATCTCTTGTTATGGCCTTCACTTTGAAGTCTATTTTGTCTGATATAAGTATTGCTACCCCAGCTTTCTTTTCCTTTCCATTTGCCTGAAAGATATTTTTCCATCCTTTCACTTTCAGTCTGTGTGAGTCCCTTCTAATGAGGTAGGTCTCTTGTAGACAGCAGATGTATGGGTCATGTTTTTTTATCCATTCAGCCACTCGATGTCTTTTGGTTGGAGCATTTAGTCTGTTTACGTTTAAAGTTATTATTGAAAGGTACTTGTTTGTAGCCATTTCTTTTTTTGTGTGGCTGTTTTCTTTCTGAGCTTTATATTTCTGCTTTTTCCACCAGTCCCTTTAGCATTTCTTGCATTGCTGGCTTGGTGGTGATAAACTCCCTTAGCCTTGTTTTGTCTGTGAAGCTTCATATTTCCCCTTCAATTTTGAATGATAGCCTTGCTGGATAGAATATTCTTGGATTCAGTCCTTTGCTTTGCATCACTTTGTAAATTTCCATCCATTCTTTTCTGTCCTGATGTGTTTCTGTTGAGAAATCATTTGATAATCTAATGGGAGATCCCTTGTATGTTACTTTCCATCTCTCTCTTGCAGCCTGTAAGCTTCTCTCTTTGTCCTGAACGTTTGCCATGGAAATTATGATATGTCTTGGTGTGGGTCTTTTCAGGTTCACCTTGTTTGGGACTCTCTGGGCTTGTGTGACTTTCTTCTTCCCCACCTCAGGGAAGTTTTCTGATATTATTTCTTCAAATATGTTTTCTAATCCTTGTTCATCTTTCTGTTGTTCTGGCACCCTTATTATTTGTGTGTTGTTTCGTTTCATGTTGTCCCAAAGCTCCCTTAGGCTCTCCTCCTGTCTTTTAATTTTTTTCTCCAATTGGAGTACATTTTGGGTGTGTTTTGCTTCCTTGTGTTCTAATTCACTAATTTGGTCCTCCTCTTCTCCTAGTCTACTGTTGATACTTTCAATGGTGTTTTTTATTGCAGCTATATCGCTCTTCATTTGTTCTTGGGCCTTACTTAAGTTGTTGATTTTTTCATCTGTTTCTTCTTGCTTCTTGCAGAAGTTGTTGATTTTTTCCTCCATCCGGTTTATGCACTCTAGGACCATTATTCTGAATTCTTTTTCTGTCATGTTGCATGCCTCCGTATCACTTAGCTGCTTTTCTGGAGAGTCCTCCTTTTCTTTCCTTTGGGGGTTTCTTTGTCTACCCATGTTTGATCTCACTGACATATCTAGACGCTGAGTCGTTCAGTGGCTGCTCCCTGGGTGGCAGTGACTCCTTGGTCTGTGGTTGCTCCTCAGGCAGTTGCGGTAGCAGCCTCTCCTCAGTTGGCAGCAGCTCCTCTGGTGGGTGCTGTTCACAGCTGTGGTGGCTCTTCTGGCTGGTGCGGGGAGGCTTCACGTACAGCTGCTGGTCCTCAGACAGAGGGTGTGGTGCTCAGGAGGCTGATGTTGCTTGGATCTGCTGCGTTGATTTAAAGGCACAAAATACAACACAACAAGGCACCACATACCAGGCACTAAACACAAATATATTCACGATATTAATAACCCCAAATAAAGGTGACCACCCGAATTAAGAGAATTAGGTGATAAGGAAGAAAGAAGAGAAAAAGATAAAAGAGAAAAAAGAAAAGAAAAGAAAAGTAGGGGGGAAAAAAGGAGTGTAGAAAAGAAATTGGGAAAAAGGAGGGAGAAAGAAAAAAAAGAGAGAAAAATATAGAGCGAAAAGAGAGAATGAAGTAGAAGAAGGGAAGAGACTATGTATATGAGGAGAAAACTCCTATAGAACCGCCACTAATCCCAACAAATTCCAGCAACAGCTCCCTGGAGTTGAATGCAAACTAGAAAGAACCAATAATATCCAGAGAGGCAAGGGAAAACAGAAGCACAATAATAATCGGGGGGGGGGGGTGGTGGTGTGGAGGGAGGGGAAAAGCCAGCAGAAAAAAAGAAAAAGAAAAAGAAAAAGAGCCTCACAACCAGTCCTAAAAAACACACACACCCACAGACACACAGACACGCACACACACACAAAAAAAAACCCCAATGTACTCAACAATCAAGCAAAGAGCTACAAAACAATAGAAAGATAAAAGAAGAAGAAAAAATTTGGATAGTGAAGAAAGATAAGGCATATGTGTATAAGGATTTAGAGCAGTGGATTGGAAATCAGATATATAAGTAGGGTGAAATTTTAACAGGAGGTAAACAGAAGGAATAGGAAAAATCTAAAGCAGGAATAGGGTAAGAGAAATAGGACAACAAAAGGGGAAAAGTGAGGAGGAGGGTTCTAGCATACAGGTAAAATTGAGGTAGGGAAAATTGATGCTAAAGGAACAATGAAAATAGAATTGAGAACACTAATCCCAAAATAAAATAAATAGAAAATAAAATGGCACTTTAAAAAATGGTAAAATGGTAGCAATAATAATACTGGTTAAAAATAAAAATGTAGTAATTAAAAGGGTAAAATCAGGTGATGGAAAAAGAAGAAAAAAAATTGGTTTCTTAGTTAGAAGGTGGAAAAAGAAAAAAAAAATTTGCAGTAGTGAAGGTCCTTCGGTTCTTCTACTCGTCAGTCTGGCTCGCCTTAGTCCTGCCAGGTATTCAGGAGAGTGTTGAATTTCCCTGCAACAAACTGTTCCTCCGTGTTGTAAACCACAGTCCTGATTTTAAAGCAGGCCGTATTTGTGTCCCAGACTGCCTTAATTTGTATTTAGCTAAGAGTCAGTTTGTGGCTCAGCCTCTGGGTGGCAGTGTTTTTGGGTTGGCCTCTGAGGCTATAGGGCCTCTCTGTCCAGGAGCTTGGGTTTATCGTCTCTATTGCACTTAAAACTGGTTTGGGGAAGTCCACTGCCCAGAGCTGGTTCCTTAATCATTACCCGCTCTGTGTTGTTGCTGGGATTGAAAATCCCTCTATAGGCCAGACCCTGTTAACTCCCAGGGACTGATCAGATTATTTTAATCCTTGATCTCGTTCAGGGTGGAATCTGGGTGTGGCTGTGCTCCTTGCCTGGGGGCTAGGTAGAGGAGTCCCACCCTCCGGAGAGAATGGCTGCCCAAATCCTGGGCCCAGGGGTGTCTCAGCACTCAATTCACTGCCACCTCTCCCGGCCCCCCCTCTCTCCTCAGTCTCTCCCCAGATTCCACTCGTCCGCACCTTCTCCCTCTCTTCAGCACAGGTGAGTGTCTGTATCCCAAATGTCTTATGAACAGGATTCAGTGAAAACAAACGCCGGCCGCGGAAACGGGGAAGGCTGAGTCTCTTTAAGCTCTTCTCTTACCTGCACTGCATGCTCTGGTCAGCTCTTCAGGCTGCCCCCTTTAGGCTCAGTCCTCCATGATCACAGAACCCAGGTCTCAAATCCCCCCAGCGCCAGGAATCCCACGGATCTCCTTTCCCCAGTCAGGGACTGTGCCTGTCCCAAGGGACACGGCTGTCTACCACGCAGTCTCCCTCTGACCCTCTGGGTTCAGAGGTCTGGCAAACTTTCCTGCCCAGATCCCTGTTTTTTTTTACCTTTCCAGGGGAGTTCTGCCCTTCCCGGCTACAAACCGTCTCACCAGCTGAGTAATTTCGCCAATTTGTGGTGGGTTTTATTAGTTTCAGCTGCTTACTCCATTTGCTCCAGGACACGTCCTGGGACACGTCCTGGGACGCGTCTGCCTATATCGCCGCCATCTTCCAGTCTCCTTTTTTATAGCATTGTAGTATTCTATTGTGTAGCTGTACCATAGTTTCCTAATCCACTCATCTGCTGATGGGCATTTAGGCTGTTTCTAAATCTTAGCTATTGTAAATTATGGTGCTATGAACACAGATGTGCATATATCCTTTCTGATTGGTGTTTCTGTTTTCTTGGGTTATATTCCTAGAAGTGGAACTGGGTCAAATGGCAGTTTCACTTTTAAATTTTTGAGGAAACGCTATATTGTTTTCCACAATGGCTGCACCAGTCTGCATTCCCACAAGCAGTGAAGGAGGGTTCCTTTTTCTCTGTGTCCTCTCCAGCACTTGTCATTTTTGATTTGTTGATGAAAGCCAGTCTGACAGGTGTGAGGTGGTACCTCATTGTTGTTTTGATTTGCATCTTTCGGATGATTAGTGACTTTGAGCATGTTTTCACATATCTCTTGGCTTTCTGAATCTCCTCTTTTGAAAAGTGTCTATTTAGGTCATTTGCCCATTTTTTGATTGGATCATTGATTTTCCTTTGGTTAAGTTGTAAGAGTCCCCTGTAAATGTTTGAAATTAAACCCTTATCAGAGATAACATTGACAAATATGTCCCCCTTGCAGTGGGCTTTCTTGTTGTTTTGTTGATGGTTTCTTTGGCTGTGCAGAAAGTTTTTATTTTGATGTAGTCCTATTTGCTTATTTTCTCCTTAGTCTCTCATGCCCTAGGCCTAGGATCTGTGTCTGTAAAGATATTGCTATGACATATGTCTGCAATTTTACTGCCTGTGGAGTCTTGTAGGATTTTTATGGTTTCCTGTCTTACATTCAATTCCTTTAGCCATTTTGAGTTTATTTTTGTGTATGGTGTAAGTTGGTGATCTAGTTTCATTTTTTTGCATGTATCTGATCAAATTTCCCAGCACCATTTATTAAAGAGACTGTGTTGACTCCATTGTATGTCCTTGCCTTCTTTGTTAAATATTAATTGAGTATAATGGCTTGGGTCAATTTCTGGATTCTCTATTCTGTTCCCTTGGTCTATATGTCTGTTCTTATGCCATTACCAGGCAGTTTTGAGAACCATGGCTTAGTAATATAGCTTGATGTCTAGTATTGTGATCCCTCCAACTTTGTTGTTCTTTCTCAGGTTAGCTGTGTATTTGTATTCAGTGTCTTTTTTTTATTCCAGGGTAGCTGTGTATTTGTATTCAGTGTCTTTTTTTTTATTCCAGATGAATTTTTGGAGAGTTCGTTCTAGATCTTTGAAATATGCCATTGGTATTTTTTTTAAATATATTTTATTGATTTTTCACAGAGAGGAAGGGAGAGGGATAGAGAGCCAGAAACATCGATGAGAGAGAAACATTGATCAGCTGCCTCCTGCACACCTCCTACTGGGGATGTGCCCGCAACCAAGGTACATGCCCTTGACCAGAACCGAACCTGGGACCTTTCAGTCCACAGGCCAACGCTCTATCCAGTGAGCCAAACCCGCCAGGACTGCCGTTGGTATTTTAATAGGTATTGCATTGAATCTATAGATTGCTTTAGGTAGTATGGAAATTTTAATTATGTTGATTCTACCAATCCATGAACATGGTATGCTCTTCCATTTGTTTATATCTTCATCTATCTCTTTTTTCAATGTCCTGTAGTTTTCTGAGTACAGGTCTTTTACCTCCTTAATTAAGTTTATTCCTAGGTATCTTAATTTTTTTGGTGCAATGGTCAATGGGATTGTTTATTTCATGTCTCTTTCTGTGAATTAATTATTAGTGTATAAAAAGGCCATCGATTTCTGGCTGTTAATTTTGTATCCTGCTACATTGCTAAATTCATTTATTAGGTGTAGTAGTTTTTTGATGGAGTCTTTGGGGGTTTTCTATGTATAGTATCATGTCATCTGCAAATAAGGACAGTTTTCTTTTTCAATCTGGATGCCTTTTATTTCTTTTCTGATTGTTATGGCTATTACTTCTAGTACTATGTCGAACAGGAGTGGTGAAAGTGGGCGTCCCATTCTTGTTCCTGTTTTTAGGGGATATGGGTTTAGTTTTTGCCCATTTAGTATGATGTTGGCTGTAGGTTTGTCATATAGGGCTTTTATTATGTTGAGGTATGATCCCTCTATTCCCACTTTTCTGAGAGTTTTTATCAAGAAAGGGTGTTGGATTTTGTCAAATGCTTTTTCTGCATCAATTGATATGATTATGTGACTTTTGTCTCTCAGTTTGTTTAGGTGGTGTATCACATTTATTGATTTGTGGTTATTGTACCATCCTAGCATCCCCGGAATAAATCTCACTTGGTCACGATGTATGATCTTTCCAATGTACTGCTGGATCCGATTTGCTAGAATTTTGTTGAGGATTTTAGCATCTATGTTCATCAAGGACATTGGCCTGTAGTTCTCTTTTTTTGTGGTGTCTACCTGGTTTTTGGATTAGGGTAATGCTGGCTTCATGAATGAGCTTGGAAGGGTGCCTTCCTCTGCAATTTTTTGGAATAATCTGAGGAGGATAGGTTTTAGTTATTCTTTGAATGCGTTGTAGAACTCCCCTGTAAAGCCTTCTGGACCAGGGCTTTTGTTTGCTGGAAGATTTTTGATCGCTGTTTCAATTTCTTCAGTAGTTATCAGCCTATTCAGGTGTTGTTGTTTTTTTATTCTACTTGGTTGAGTTTTGGGAACTTGTATTTTCCTAAGAATATGTCCATTTCATCTAGGCTGTCCATTTTGTTGGACTAGAGTTTTTCATAGTATTTTTTAATAATCATTTGTATTTCTGTGGGATTGATCAGTTGTTATCTCACCCCTTTCACTTCTGATTTTGTTTATTTGGGTCCTCTCTCTTTGCTTCTTGGTGAGCCTGGCTAGAGGTTCATCTATCTTGTTTATCCTTTCAAAGAACCAGCTCTTGGTTTTGTTGATCCTTTGTATTAATTTTTGTTTTGTTTTGTTTTTGGCCTCTATTTCATTTATCTCTGCTCTGATCTTTATTACCACCTTCCTTCTGCTTACGCTGGTCTTTTCTTTTTCCTCTCTTTCTAACTCTTTGAGTTGTAGGGTTAGATAATTTATTACCATTGATTCTTGTTTTTTGGGGTAGGCCTGTAGAGCTATGAACTTCCCTCTCAAGATTGTGTTCCATAGATTTTGGATTGTTGTGTTTTCATTGTCATTTGTTAACATGATGCTTTTTATTTCTTCTTTGATCTCTCTGGTAACCCAGTCATTGTTTAATAGCATGCTTTTTAGCCTTCAGGTCTTTGATTTTTTTTAATTGTTTTTATTTTAGTTGATTTCTAGCTTTAGGCCATTGTGATCTGAGAAGATGCTTGATATGATTTATATCTTCTTGAATTTGAAGAGACTTTGCCTGTGTTCCAATATATGGTCTATCTTTGAAAATGACTCATGTACACTTGAGAAGAAGGTATATTTTGTGGCTTTGGGGTGAAATGTCCTGAAGATGTCAATTAATTACATCTGATCTAGTGAGTAATTTAGAATTGATGTTTCTTTGCTGACTTTTTTAAACATGTTTTATTGATTTTTTACAGAGAGGAAGAGAGAGGGGTAGAGAGTTAGAAACATCGATGAGAGAGAAACATCAATCAGCTGCCTCCTGCACACCCCCTACTGGGGATGTGCCCGCAACCAAGGTACATGCCCTTGACTGGAATCAAACCTGGGAACCTTCAGTCTGCAGGCCGATGCTCTATCCACTGCTTTGCTGATTTTTTAAAGATGATTTGTCCAATGGTGTTAGTGGGGTCTTGAAGTCCCCTTGTATGACTGTATTACTGTCAATCTCTCCCTTGATATCCTCTGGAAGTTTTTTTATGTATTTGGCTGCTCCTGTATTAGGGGCATAATGTTTACCAGAGTTATATCTTCCTGTTGGATTGCTCCCTTTAGTATTATTTAGTGACCTTCCTTATCTCTTGTTATGTCCTTCACTTTGAGATCTAATTTGTCAGATATAAGTATTTCTACCCCAGTTTGTTTGTTTTTTCATTTCCATTTGCCTGAAAAACCTTTTCCCATTCATCCATTCACCATCAATCTGCATGAGTCCTTTTTACCTGAGGTGGGTTTCCTGTAGACAGCAGATATATAGGTCATGTTTTCTAATCCACTCAGCTACCCTATGTCTTTTGATTGGGGCATTTAATCCATTTACATTTAAAGTTATTATAGACTAGTAGCCCGGTGCACAAAATTCATGCACATTAAAAGGGGATTAATTGGAGGAAATATTTTAATATTGCTATTTGCCCTTTCTCTATAATAGCAGTGTCAGAGATGAAAGAAAATTAGTAAAATGTGTATGAAAATCTTCCTCCTGTCAGAGTTTGGGGCACACCATGGGACCCAGAGTCAAGTCCCCACCCACCCACATGTGCCTCAAAATCACACAAGACCCAGACCCAGCTGCCCCCCCCCCACCATTGGGCTAGATCCAGACCTGGCTGGTCCCACCCTTGTCAAGCCCTGCTGGGTGGGGGCACAGCCTGAGGTCCCCTCTCAAGCCCTGCCAGGTGGGGGGCGCAGCCTGAGGTCCCTTGTCAAGCCCCACAGGGGTGAAGAGGGCACAGCCTCAGGTCCCTCCTGATTGCTTGTTAAGGCTCATTACGGGAACTCAGCCTCCGCTGTGGGTGCAGACATCTTGTGTTATGGAAACCCTCCCCCTCCTCTGTGGGTGCCACCATCTTTGTGGCAGAGTGATGGTCAATTTGCATATTACCTATCTATATAATAAAAGCCTAAGCAACCGTTAGGGCAGAACGACCAGAACGACCGGTAGCTATGATACACACTGACCACTAGGGGACAGACTCTCAATGCAGGAGCTGCCCCTGGTGGTCAATGCACTCCCACAGGGGGAGCGCCACTCAGCCAGAAGCCAGGATCACAGCTGGCGAGCACAGCGGCAGTGGCAGGAGCCTTTCCTGCCTCCACAGCAGCGCTAAGGAGCAGGGAGCTGAGCAGTAAGGAGCAGCAAGCAGGTGGGCGGTAAGGAGTGAGGGGTCCCAGACTGTGAAAGGGATATCCACCTGCCGGCTTAGACCCACTCCCCTTAAGTCCCGGACTGTGAGAGGGCACAGGCTTGGCTGAGGGACCCCCTTTCCCCCTCAGTGCATGAATTTCATTCACTGGGCCTCTAGGTTATTATATAGGACTAGAGGCCTGGTGCACAAAAATTTTTGCACTCAGGGGGAGAGAGGGTCCCTCAGCCCGGCCTGTGCCCTCTTGCAGTCTGGGACCCATCGGGAGATAAGGACCTGCTGGCTTAGGCCTGTTCCCGGGTGGCAGAGGGCAGGCCCAATCCCTAGGTGCAGCCCCCGGTCGGGCTCAGAGCAGAGCCAATTGGGGAGTTGGGGCACTGCCCCCTGTCATGCACAGAGCAGGGTGGATTGGGAGGTTGCGATGCCACCCCTAGTCACGCTCAGGGTAGGGCCGATTGGGGGGTTGGGGCACTGCCCCCTGTCACACTCAAGGCAGGGTCGATAGGGAGGTTGTGGTGCCACCCCCTGTCACGCACAGAGCAGGGCCCATCAGGGGGTTGAGGAGCTCCCCCTTGTCACACACAGAGCAGGGCCGATCAGGGGGTTGAGGAGCTCCCCCCTGTCACTCACAGAGTAGGGCCGATAGGGGAGTTGTTGCACCGCCCCCTGTCACACACAGAGCAGGGCAGATCAGGGGGTTGGGGCGCTGCCCTCTATCACACACAGAGCAGGGCCGATCAGGGGGTTGGGGTGCTGCCACTGTCACACTCAGGGCAGGGCCAATGGGGAGGTTATGGCTCTACCCTGTCACACACAGAGCAGGGCCCGTGGGGGGCGGTTGGGGCACCGCACCCTGTCACACACAGAGCCGCAGGGCGATCAGGGGGTTGAGGAGCTCCCCCATATCAGGCACAGAGCAGGGCTGATCAGGGGGTTGGGGCACCTTCCCCTGTCACAAACAGAGCAGGGAGGATAGGGAGGTTGTGGCCCCGCACCTTGTCACACAGAGCCGCAGGGCGATCAGGGGGTTTGGTCGCTGCACCCTGTCACGCTGATCCCAGTGCCAGGAGGCCTCGTGGCTCTGCTGATCCCGGTGCTGGGAGGCCTCGCTGCTCTGCTGATTCCAGTGCTGGGAGGCATATTACCCTTTTACTATATAGAATAGAGGCCTGGTGCACAGGTGGGGACCAGCTGGTTTGCCCTGAAGGGTGTCCTGGATCAGGGTGGGGGTCCCCACTGGTGTGCCTGGCCAGCCTGGATTAGAGGATGATGGCTGTTTGCAGCTGGTCACACACCCTTCAGGGTGGGGGTCCCCACTGGAGTGCCTGGCGAGTCTGGGTGAGGGGCTGAGGGCCGTTTTCAGGCTGGCGGGTGACTGAAGCTCCCAACCTCTCCTTTTTTTCTTTTTTCTTTTTTTTATTCTGGGGCATCTTTAGCTCTGAGGATTAGCTCCAGCTCTGAGGCCTCGGCTGCTGAAAGCAGATATCTGGTTTGTTTGGGTTCTATAATTGTAACACTGTTGCGGTCCTGCTCACTCCAGCTCTGAGATCCTGGCTGGCTGAAAGCAGGGATCTGCGTTTGTTCTATAATTGAAACAATGTTGCGGTCCTGCTGGCTGAAGCCTGGCTAGCTGAGAGCAGGTTTTTGGGGTTTTGTTTAGCTTCTATATTTGTAACAATGTTTCTTAAACTGCAAGCTCAGAGGCCGGCAAGGCAGGCGGGGAACATTGGCTTCCTCCGTCACTGAAGCAAGCAAGCCTCCTGTTTGCTTCAAGCTGCCTGGCTTCCGGCTGCCATCTTGGTTGGCAGTTAATTTGCATATCACCCTGATTAGCCAATGGGAAGGGTAGCAGAGGTACGGCTAATTACCATGTTTCTCTATTATTAGACTAGAGGCCCGGTGCACAAAAATTTGTGCACTCAGGGGGAGAGAGGGTCCCTCAGCCCGGCCTGTGCCCTCTTGCAGTCTGGGACCCCACAGGAGATAACGACCTGCTGGCTTAGGCCTGCTCCCGGGTGGCAGAGGGCAAGCCCAATCCCTAGGTGCAGCCCCTGGTTGGGCTCAGAGCAGGGCCGACTGGGGAGTTGGGGCGCTGCCCCTGTCATGCACAGAGCAGGGAGGATCGGGAGGTTGCGATGCCACCCTCAGCCACGCTCAGCGTAGGGCTGATTGGGGGGTTAGGGCACCGCCCCCTGTCACACTCAAGGCAGGGTCGATGGGCAGGTTGCGGCGCCACTCCCTGTCAAGCACAGAGCAGGGCCAATCAGGGGGTTGGGGCGCTGCCCCCTGTCACTCACAGAGTAGGGCCGATAGGGGAGTTGGGGCACCGCCCCCTGTCACACACAGAGCAGGGCGGATCAGGGGGTTGGGGCGCCCCCACTGTCACACTCAGGGCAGGGCTGATGGGGAGGTTATGGCTCTACCCCGTCACACACAGAGCAGGGCCTATGGTGGGGGGGGGGGGGTTGGGGCACCGCAGCCTGTCACACACAGAGCTGCAGGGCAATCAGGGGGTTGGGGATCTCCCCCCTATCAGGCACAGAGCAGGGCTGATCAGGGGGTTGGGGCGCCTTCCCCTGTCACAAACAGAGCAGGGCAAATAGGGAGGTTGTGGCCCCACCCCCTGTCACACACAAAGCCGCAGGGCAATCAGGGGGTTTGGGCGCTGCCCCCTGTCACGCTGATCCCTTTGCCTGGAGGCCTCGCAGCTCCACTGATCCCGGTGCTGGCAGGCATGTTACCCTTTTACTATATAGAATAGAGGCCTGGTGCACGTGTGGGGGCCAGCTGGTTTGCCCTGAAGGGTGTCCTGGATCAGGGTGGGGGTCCCCACTGGTGTGCCTGGCCAGCCTTGATGAGGGGATGATGGCTGTTTGTAGCTGGTCACACACCCTTCAGGGTGGGGGTCCCCACTGGGGTGACTGGCCAGTCTGGTTGAAGGGCTGAGGGCTGTTTTCAGGCTGGCGGGTGACTGAAGCTCCCAACCACTCCTTTTTTTCTTTTTTTTTCATTCTGGGCCAGCTTTAGCTCTGAGGCTCCAGCTCTTAGGCGTCCGCTGCTGAAAGCAGGTTTCTGTCCTTTGTTTACCTTCTGTATTTGAAACAATGTTGCGATCCTGCTGGCTGAAGCTTGGCGACTAAAGCAGGTTTCTGGGGTTCTGTTTAGCTTCTATATTTGCAACATAGTTGCTTAGAGTTGCAGCTCAGAGGCCGGCAAGGCAGGCGGGGAATGTTGGAGTCCTTCGTCACTGAAGCAAGCAAGCCTCATGTTAGTTTCAAGCTGCCTGGCTGTCGGCCGCCATCTTGGCTGGCAGTTAATTTGTATATCGCCCTGATTAGCCAATGGGAAGGGTAGCAGTCATACGCTAATTACCATGCTTCTCTTTTATTAGATAGGATAGGATAGGTATTTGTGTGTGTGTGTGTGTCCACTAGCAGCCTGCCCTCAGCCGTACCTCAGAGGCTCCAAGCAGATATAGTGTGTGTGTGTGTGTGTGTGTGTGTTTGTGTGTCCACTGGGGGCCTGCCTCCAACCACGCCTCAGAGGCTCAGATCAGGCACCCTGTGTGTGTGTGTCTGTGTGTCTGTGTGTGTGTTTCTGATGGGGGGTGTCCCCAGGTGCAAAGTGAAAACTCAGAGCAGGCACCCCGTGTGTGTGTGTGTGTGTGTGTGTGTGTGTGTGTCTGCTGGGGTCCTGCCTCCAACCACTCCACTGAAGCTTTGAGCAGGCACCCCGTGTGTGTGTGTGTGTGTGTGTGTGTGTGTGTGTGTGTGTTTGTGTATCCTCTGGCGGCCTGCCCTAGGCCACGCCATGGAGGCTCAAGAAGGTACCCCTTCTGTGTGTGTCCAGTGGGGGCCTGCACCCAGCCGCACCATGTAGGCTTGGAGCAGGCGCCTTGTGTGTGTGTGTGTGTGTGTGTGTGTGTGTGTGTGTGTGTGTCCTGGGGGCCTGCCTCCAGCAGCGCCATGTAGGTTCAGAGCAGGCATCTCGTGTGTGTGTGTGTGTGTGTGTGTGTGTGTGTGTATGTCCACTGGCGGTTTGTCCCCAGCCACTCTGCAGAGGCTCTGAGAAGGTGCCCTGTGTGTGTCCGCTGGAGGCCTGTCTCGAGTCACATTTCTGAGGCTCAGAGCAGAAGTCCTGTGTGTGTGTGTTTGTGTGTCCGCTGGAGGCCTGCCTCCAACTGCACCTCAGAGGGTCCGAGCAGGTGTACCATGTGTGTTTGTATGTGTTTGTGTGTGTTCACGCTGGAGGCCTGCCCTCAGCTGTGTCACACAGGCTCCAAGCAGGCATCCCGTGTGTGTGTGTGTGTGAGTGTGTGTGTGTGTGTGTGTGTGATTGTGTATCCGCTCCCAGCCTGCTCCCAGCCACACCGAGTAGGCTGTCAGCAGGTGTGCCGTGTGTGTGCGTGTGT